>NC_061111.1:94206774-94385688 GCF_002878395.1 Capsicum annuum | reverse complement strand
CTATGGGTTTGACCCCAACCTAGTTGAGTAATTTTATTTGAAATCGACCGCATCATACTTCTATTGGAGTTAGTTTGGGTGACATCAAATTTTAGCATCATTGTCGAGGAAGATAGTGTTATTATTAATTGATTTTGGTAAACTTTGCGAGTTTTACTTTCTGTTTTTGATTTGGCATACATCGGTGTATGTCAAACACAAATAAAATAGGTAATCCCTTTCAAAAATTCAAGCCAGAGCCAGAAATAATTGTTCAAACACCACAAAAAATGGTGGAACATATTTGTGATGGTGTTCCTGCTAGGGGTCAAGACCCTCAACCTGTTGATCTAATTGATCCAAAAAACATTCCAGATATACAAACACAACAACTTCTAGAAAAAGAGAGACATAAATCTGAAGTGACTAGGATAGTTGAAGAGGCTCGGAGAACTCAGAATAGAGAACTTGTCAGGTTAAGACAAGTGGGTAATAAAGTTTAGAGAGTAAAAGTTCGAGTGATCCTTGCATATCAGCCTCTGCAACCATATGAAGAAGAAGATGAGGACATGGAATGGGTTGAATCGACTGATACAGGAGAAATCATTACTCCCCAATTACCCCCAATGTGAAGTTTGACATTACGAGTGCTTTAATCCAGTTGTTGAACTTAAAGGGTGTGTTTTTAGGGGAAACAAGTGATGATGCAAATCTGAATCTTCCTAACTTTACTGAGGCATGTACATCTTATACCATTCCAGGGGTAGACTAAGAAGCTTTGAGGTTGCAGTTGTTCCCATTTTTGCTTACTGGAGATGCATCACTATGGTTGGGGAACTTTCAGGATGTTCAATCACTTCTTGGAATGAGTTGCAAAAATAGTTTCTTAGCAGGTTTTTCCCTCTTGCAAGGATATTATAGTTTAAAGATTAAATTTATACTTTTAGAAAGTTACCTATAGAATCCTTGTATGAGACATGATTTAGATTCAAGAAGAAGCTAAGCATGGTACCTAATTACAAATCAGAGGGTCAAATCTTCTAGAAATCTTCTACAGATCACTAAATGTCAGTTTGAGAGCAATAGTAGATACTATTTTAGAAGGTGCATTTATGTGACTTTGGTGAGATTATGCACAAGAGATGCTAGATGATATTTTCAGTGACCAATAAGGGCTGGAATACTAAAGATGTTGATCGTGGTTCAGGTGCATATGGTATTGGAGAATATTGTGATTATAGCATGAATAATTACTTGGTCTCATAAGAGGTTGCTCATCTTCAGTTGGATATTGGGCTTATTACTAAGTAATTTGTAGCAATGAGTGGTGAGAAAGTAAATGCAGTAGGTACTCAAGCATCTACGTCGAAAACTTTTGAGATTAAATCTGAAGAGGAAACAAAGTATCTTAATTAGAGGTTGGTAGATTTTCACGCCTAAAGGCAAGGGAATAAAGGTTGGAACTATTATAATGACAAATATAGAGATAGAAATAGAGAGATAGTGATTAGCATCAGAAAGATGACTACAAAGAGAAATGTGATAAGTACGTTCCAACTTGGGATCGTGATTCAGAATATAGAATGAAGGAACTTTTTTCAAAGTTGTCAAAGGACAGGAAAGTCCATAAAGTTATCTTAAGGATACTAAGGCGGATCTCTCAGGGCTAAATCAACAATTTGAATCCAATGCTTGGAAATCAAACATTTGGAGCAACAATTTGGTCAAATTTCATCCATAGTGAATCAGAGGAAGTCGGGCACTCTCCCAAGTAATGTAGTTTAAAATCTAAAGAAAAATGCTTATTTCTATGCTATTACCACTAGTAGTGGTAAACGGCCACAAACCTACTTGTTCCCACTATAGAAGAGCACAAAAATGATAGTGATCCTATTGATGCAGTGAGCAGTATTAAAGAGGACAAAGAAAAATACAAGGTTGAGAAGCCTGTGCTGAAGCCTATTCTGAGACCTCTTCCTCCTTTTCCTCAAAGGCTGAAAAACAAACCAGAAGAGGGTAAGTATCAAATTTTTTTGTCTATGTTAAAGGAGTAGTCAGTCAACATACCACTTGTAGAGGAATTGGGGTAAATGCCAAGATATGGAAAATTCATAAATGATTTAATCACCAAGAAAAGGTCAGTAAGCTATGAGCCTATCGACAATATTCATCATTGTAGTGTTGTAATTACTAGATCATTGATAGAGAAAAAGGAGGATCCTGGAGCTTTCACCATTTCTTGTACTATTTGATCTTTCCACTTCAATAAAACATTATGTGATTTGGGTGCTAGCATCAACCTCATACCTTATGTAGTATTCAAAGAGTTTGGATTGGGAAACT
This sequence comes from Capsicum annuum, assembly GCF_002878395.1. NCBI lineage: Eukaryota > Viridiplantae > Streptophyta > Magnoliopsida > Solanales > Solanaceae > Capsicum > Capsicum annuum. Next base: position 94,383,366 of record NC_061111.1, on the reverse strand, counting down.
TATAATGGTAGATAGGAAAGTGAAGAAGCCAACTGATATTCTATATGACGTACTATTAATGTGGATTCTTTAATTTTTCCTGTTGATTTGGTGATCTTGGACTACGAAGTGGACTTTCAAGTCCCAATTATTTTAGGTAGACCATTCTTAGATATATTTAGGATGTTGGTTAATTTGGAGAGAGGATATATAATACTGAGACTTAATAATGAATGGGTGGCATTCAATGTATGCAAACTTAAGAAATACCCTAATGAGTTCAGAGAGATATAAGTGATTGATGTGTATCATAATGAAATATATTCATTCTATGATATTGATGTAGTTAATTTTTGGAATGATGATTTTGATCTTACTGTTCCTATTGAAGAGAGGCTAGGTTTTGAAGCTGTTGCATCCGTGATCATAAACTTTGATAGTGATTGCATTGAGGAGTATGAAGATATGGTATGAACACTTCATGGGAGTGGCTCTTATACTTATTCACCAAAAAAGATAGATTTGGATTTGAAGAATATAACCACTCCACCTGCTTGCTCATCCATTGAGGATCCACTTGTTTTAGAGTTAAAGGCCCTCTCTTTTAATCTGCGAAATGCATTTTTGGGGGCCAGCAACACTTTGCTTGTAATTATTACTACTGATTTAGGAGGGCCATAGGTTGGTCCATTGCAGATATTGTGGGTATTCTTCCTGGTTTGTGTACTCATAAATTAAACTTGAGTCAGATCGTATTCAATTATAGAGCATCGACACAGACTTAATCCTTCTATGAAGGAGGTGGTAAACAAAGATATCATTAAGTGGTTGGATGTTAGTGCAGTGTATACTATATCTGATAATAAGTAGGTCAATCTGGTATAATATATGCCGAAGAATAGTGGTATCACTACTATGTCTAATAAGAAGAATAATCTAGTGCCAATGGGACCAGTCACAGGATGGATGGTATGCATAGACTACAGAAAATTGAATGCATAAACTTAGAAGGACCACTTTCCCATGCCCTTCATAGATCAAATATTAGATAGGTTAGAGGTTAGAGGATGGTTCTATTTTCTTGATGAGTATTTAGGTTATAACCAGATTACTATTGCACCTGAAGAACAAGAGAATACCACCTTCAAATGTCCTTATTAGATCTTCGCATTCAGATGAGCCATTCGGGTTATGTAATGCTCCAGCCATATTTCAGAAATGTATGATGTCAATTTTCTCTGGCATGGTAGAAGACACCATCAAAGTTTTTATGGACGATTTTTTAATCGTTGGTAATTCTTTCGATGTATTCTTAGTTCACTAGGCAAATGCTCTTAGAATGTATGAAGAATGCAACTTGGTGCTTAATTGTGAAAGTTGCCATTTTATGGTCAAAAAAGGTATTGTGCTAGGGCATAAAATTTTAAAAAAGGGCGTATTGAGGTAGATACCGCAAAGATTAAAGTGATTGAGTAATTACCTCCACTAATTTTGGTGAACTGTGTTCGTATCTTTTAGTAACATGTCGAGTTTTATAGGCATTTTATCAAGGATTTCTCCAAGATGGCCCAACCTCTTTGTAGGTTTCTTGAGAAAGAGGTGAAGTTGGATTTTATGGATGCATGGTTGAAGGATTTTGAATGTATGAAAGAGAAGTTGATGACTGCTCCTATAATTGTATCACCTGACTAGTCCTTGCCTTTTTAAATTATGTGTGATGTGAGTGGTTTGGACTTAGGGGCTATACTAGGCCAACAAAAAGAAAAGATCCTGCATCCCATCTACTATGCTAGGAAGACACTAAATCCTGCTCAAAAGAACTATACTATGACGGAACAAGAGTTATTGGCAGTGGTTTTTTCCTTTGAGAAGTTTAGATCTTATTTAATTGGGACCAAGGAGATTGTGCATATTGATCCTTCATCATCATGGTATGTGATAGAGAAAAAGAATACGAAGCCTAGAATAATTAGGTGGGTGCTATTGTTGCTAGAATTTGATTTTGAGGTTTAGGACAGAAGAGGCAGTGAGAATTAAGTTGCGGATCATTTGTCTAGACTTAAGAAAAAAGATATGCAGAATGTTGAAGATGGGCTTGAGATTAATGATAGTTTTCCAGATAAGTAGATATTAGCAACTTCCCAAGATCTAATTCCATGGTTTGCTGACTATGTAAATTATCTAGCAAGTGATCTAATCCCAAAGATCTTTGGTTTCAGTAGAGAAAGAAGTTTATGTCTGATGTAAGGAATTTTTTTTGTGTGAGCCTTATTTGTTTAGAATTTGTGTGGATGGGATTATTTGTAAATGCATACATGAGGTGGAGATGATGAGTATATATGAGGCTTGTCATTCTTTGCCTCTTAAGGGTCATCATTGTGGAACTATCATAACCCAAAAAATCTTGCAATATGGGTATTACTAGCCAACAATCTACAAAGTTGCACATGATTTTGCTCCTGCTTATGACCAGTATCAACGACAAGGTAATACTCTAGACGCCATGAACTTCCTATGAATCCTATCTTAGAATTGTAATTGTTTGATGTATGTGGTATAGATTTCATGGGGCCTTTCATTAGTTCATTTACCATGGGTTTTATACTAGTGGCTATAAATTTTGTTTCTAAATGGGTTAAAGTAGTTGCTCTTCCCAACAATGAAGCATGTAGTGTCACTGCATTCCCAAAAAAGCTCATTTTTTCTCAGTTTGGCACCCCACGTGCTATCATTAGTGACAGTGGGTCACATTTTTTTAATCGTCTATTCAAAAGTCTGCTTGAGAAATATGGGGTCAACACATGGTGACAACACTTTATCATCGGCAAACTAATGGACATGTTGAGGTGTCCAATTGAAAAATTAAGTCATTATTGGCGAAGACAATGAATTCTAATAGAACTGATTGGTCACAAAAGTTAGATAATGCATTATAGACTTACCAAATATCATTCAAGAATCCAATTGGGGCTTCACATTATCAGCTAGTGTAAGGCAAGTTTTGTCACTTGCCTAATGAGCTTGAACATAAAGCACTATTGGCCTTCAAGTAGCTGAATTTTTAGTGACAAGATTCAACCAAGTAAAGATTGAACAAGATGAATGAGTTAGATGAATTCTAACTTCGAGCATATGAAAGTTCTTCAAATTATATGAAAAGATGAAGTTGCATCATGATCGCAAAATTGAGAAAATAATTTTCGAGAAAGATGACTAGGTATTACTCATAAACTCGAGGCTTCATTTGTTTCCAGGTAAGTTGAACTCTAGATGGTATGGTCCCCTTACTGTGCTTAGAGTGTTTCTATATGGTCCTTTGGAATTGAAATTGGATGGCGAAGCCCCGTTCAAGGTGAACGAGCAAAGAGTAAATAACTACATGGGTAACAAAAATAAAATTGATGTAATTGTTAAAATGACCTTGGAGAATACTGAGTAACCAGGGATAGTACGTCGTGCTATGATGTTAAATCAAGTGCTACATAGGAGGCAATCAATGAGGCTAGTTAGGGAACTGTGGGTATCGAACTTAGCCACGTCATGCTGCGACATTAAATAAAGCATTGAGTGGGAGCTAACCCATGTTGTTTGTACTTATTTATTTATAGGGTCATATGTTTGTTAAGTGTGCAGGGCTAAAAGAGTGTAGAATATACCTAGAAAATTTCAAATTTTTTCATCATACCGACTGTTTATGAGTCATATCTATATGGTACGACTCGTGTGTAGGAATGGTATGGACCTGGGCAACTAAGCAAAATAGTTAAAATTTTCTAGAGTTGATACAACTCTCAGAATGAGTCATACCGTCAAGGTATTACTTATCATATTGAAATGTATTGACTCATGAACCCAGGTAAGCTTCCAGTTCTATTCAAGGAAAAGAAATGAACTGTAAGCCTGGGTATGAGCCGTACATAAGACTCGTACCCAATCTTACCAAGTCAGAACAATGGGACAACACAACCCAAAAGTTAAAGTTAAATAAAAAGAAGGGTACCCGTCTGGCACCTAATAAATAAAAATCATACCCACCTTCATTTTTTCCTGAATTTCAAGCTTCCAAAAGCAAGAAATCACTTGAATTAAACTAAAATCAACTATCACTTTGCTCGAATTCTTTATTTGTCAAGAATTTGACCAAGAATTTGGAAAAGAACAAGTGGAAACTTGAGAAAAATACTTTCTCATTTATTCAATTAAGTTTTGAAGATGAATCCATGTTATTTCAAGGTGAAATTTTAAATAGGAGTGGTTTTTAATTTTCTTTAACTTACTATTGCTTAATTATTGAATTATGGAAGCCTGGTTCTTGCACTTTAGGTTTAAAATGAGAGTTGGCGGTGAATTGGGTTTTGGGTAGTGATTTGTGTGTTATTTTGTCCAAATTTTATTGATATTGCTGCAAATTGTCATGGCTATTTTAGGGATTTGATTTCGAGTCAAACTTTAAAGTTGGACTTCTATATTGCAGTGGATACGAGACTCCTCACATCTCGGACCCACTAGTTACGGGGTCATAACAGGACTTGTACCCACTAACAACATGGAATTCTAACAAATTTAATGTTTTAGAATTGATATGACTTACCTATATGAGTCATATCCAAAACATACAACTCGTACTCTTCGTACCCACTTGGGAGTTGTATTATTTTATAAAATGTTTCTAATCGGCTTATGACTATTGGTAACAATATTATCTTCTATATATGACTTCTTAGGATGAGTTATAAGCTGACCAATGAAAAACTATTCATGTATGTGTTACATACAACTCATTCACACGAGTTGTACCCAGTCAATATGACCAGTACTTTCACTCGTACACTTACCTGAACATGCACACTAAACTTTAGTTTCAAATTTTTGTATTTCTTTCTTTACTTTCTTACTAATGATAATGTACTTGTAGGTACAATGCCTTTTAAGAATACATCTTCATCCCAACAAGATAAAAAGAGAAACATGCAGGCACCAGCTACTAGCTCGGAGTCCATTGGTTTTAAATTTGATATGTCAACCGACATCAGTGGTGAACTCAACCAAAACTCAAAAAAGTGCATGGTCACCTTGAAAGGACAAAAAGATGACAAAGGAAAGAGGAAGAAGGTTGTACCCCCAGAGAAAATACCTCCACGGGACTTAAGGAGAAAAAAATCCAACTCTTTCATCCGTATATAAAACCACCTTCTGATGCTAATGAGGATGATGAATCAAGGTCACAAGAACCAAGTTCCAAGAATGTCAACAGTATAGAAGAGGTTGATGCCACCCTGATTGATCGACTGGATCCCCCACTCACACTTACCACTGCCCCAATTTCTATTATTGAACGATGGGGGTACCCTAATATATAGAAGACTTTTAACTATAAGTTAAGAAGACTTCAGGGTTGAAAAATTAGACGATTGTTATATCATGAGGGGAGGTTGACGACTATTCGGATGAGAGAGTTTCCTAGATTTGAGGAGCACTTTAGGTAATTTGGCCATGAATAGATGATGAGGGAGCCCGATAAATATATTAACATACTGGTATGAGAATTTTATGCAATGTACAAAGGTAAGATTGAAAGACTATCTACAAGTTCATTTATGGAAAGGTGGTGAGCCAATTAATTCTCTCACTATTCAGGATGTATGGGTAGATATTTCCCCATGTACCGTTAGATAATTCTTATATGGATCAAAGTATCAGCCTTCGATTAACACAGAAGAGATGGACTATCGGATGGAAAAGATGAGAAAAATAACTCGAAGGATGCTAGGTTTTGAGGAGAAGATGGAGTTCTTTTGATAGATAGGGGAGCACATAACTTCGAATGGCTAGAATTTAGTTTGGGTAGTAGGAGGCCCTAGGGTGGTCTTACAGAAGATTGAGAAGAATACCCTCAACTTTAAGGGTAAAGCTTGGTGGACATTGTTCCAACACCAGTTATGTCTAACTATTAGAGATAATATTTTGAGCCCAACTCGGTTAACTATGATAGCTGACATCATAGCCGGATATGAGTTTGATCTAGCAGAATTTTTATCTTGAGAAATGAGAGACTGGGTAGTTGGGGGTGAAAAATCATAATTGGCCTACGCCTGTATGATCACATAAATATGTTTGGCTGCGGGAGTATAAGAACTCCCAGGGACCGACGAGATGTTGGAGGCTATGAACACCACTTAATTAGGCCTAATTCGAGATGTAGCTAACCCTTTGGCTCAGAAGGCATGATAGATGGCTGATTTGATGGAAGATATATTCCATAGAGTGGTCAGGCTGATACTACTGAAGCTATTGAGGCAGGTGTACAGACGGACACTATGTAGATAGATGCAGAGGGTACTTCTAGTGCACCAACTCCAGCCTAGTCTATGCCACCAGGGACATAAGGTATGGCTTGTATACTTTTTTGATTTCACAAGAAATATGGATGGAGTTTATGACAAGACAGCCATACTTGAGGGTAAAGTGGGTCATATAGAAGAGGGAGTGAAGGTCTAGCTTGATATGCAGTTCATGAACTAGAATAGAAGGGTTCAAAAATATTTGATGTATTTGAGTTAAAAATTACTCGATAGTTGAGTGTTTGGTAGAAGCCTAGTGTCTTAGAGATAAAGACCGGAGTGGATGAAATCAAGAGGATTGTGCATGAGTCGTACGTTAGACCGGTGATTCTGGAGCCCGTGATTGAGGTAGTTTTGCCCACTGTCCATGTTCTTAATATTTGGGATATTTGAGAGACGAGAGTTTAGGAGACTCTAGAAGAAGATCAAGAGACGAAAAATATAAATCGTGAAGAGAAAGAGGCGAGAAGAAGGTAAGGGAAGAGATCATACAGGATGAGCTTGACCAGTAGCTGAGAGTGTGAGAAATGGCTCCTGAAGCTGGTGGTTTGAGACCACATGTTGTTGATGATTAGGGGGACATTATTGTGCTCCTTATTATTATTGTTGATTCAGTCCTGATGGATGGGAAAAGAGCTGAGGAGAGTGGGACTTGATCTGAGAGCCCACGTGCTGATATTGTTGAGCCAGCGCCTTCAGCGCCCAAGTATGACCTTTCATTCTTAATTTACATTTTATTAGAACTGGGGACAGTGCCAGTATTTTAAGTTTGGGTGGGGTATATTTTATTCCAAAATTTAGAGAGTAACTGAATAATAAATATAGCTGAAAGTCTGTTATGACTTACAGGTTTGGTACTGACAAGGTGCTGAGAGAGGGAGAAAATCTACACCTATGGTAGAGGACTTTTTAATTTTTGATTAATTTTGAAATTTATTAGTAATAAATTGTGATTCATGATTTTGAAAATTTATTATTCTAGAAACATAAATTGTGGATTGGAAATGGATATTCTGAAAGCATTTGTATTTAATTGAATTTTGTTAAAATAGTTGAGGTCCCTCCTAAATTTTTGTATTTTGTGACTGTAAGATATATGTGGATGTCTAAGACTATTGGGATTCTAATAATTTCATTAGGATTAGGGATAGAAAAAATAGGGGGAAATAGTTCCATAACCAGATGAATGGTACTTAGTACTGTGACCCTATGCAAGTACGTGTGAGGAATTACTAAGTTCTTGGAGTTTCAGAATCAAGAACTTTCCCAATTGCTTTTACCCCGGTATAAGATAGTCCAGTAGAAAGTGATCATAGAACCTTTTATTATAAGTCCACTTGAATCTAAATACCCTAACCAAAAATTATGAATTCCCTTGATCCAAATATTTGAGCCTGACGAGACCAATTTTGTTGTTTACACAAATTTTACATTCCCATTTCTCTTACAATGAACTTGTTTGGCCTTGGTCCTCCTTGGAAACTATGCACCTCTATGCAGGTAATTGCCTATGTTGAAGGTGGCTATTATAGGGATGTGTAGGAGAAACTGAGTATGAAGAATGTTGTGTAATAGAAAAATAGTTGAATCTTGGATAGGTGTGATGAAAATAAAAGGAAAAAGAAAAGTGCAATAAAAATGAAAAAAAATAAAGTGAGAAAACCATCTTGGACTGAGCTAAAAGTGCTTAAAATAAAAAAGGAGACATAAGGGTGGAAATAAATGAAATAAAAATGGAGATATTAGTGGACCTCAAAAGAGAACATAGTGTCTAGGAGGCATAGTCACTAAATGAATCCCAAAATATATCGTACAAGCCCTAACCCTATGTTACAAGCCGCATAAATCACTATAGTGATCCTACTATGACTGTTTGAAAACTTAGGAAGAGAGCATAAGGGAAAGCCTATGATATTCTATAAACACTGGAGATACTTCTTTGTGTCAAAGAGTGTAGTTGTTTTATCCCTAAATAGATTGGTTGATCCATAATAAGAGTGAATGGGATTTTCTTTAATGGTGAGTGCACTGGGGTATGTTGCTAAATTTCTAGATTATTTAGTGAATATAGTTTGTATCTATGCCAAGTTTTGTATTGCTAATGTAATGCCTTCATCGAATTTCCTCGTCTTTCTCTATGTGCTAAATCGATATACAAGTTTGAGTCTTGAAATTTTTAAAACTAGGAGGGGAATAACATGATTCAAAGTTGAGTTCAAAAAATACTGCCATGGGTATCTTAAGGTCTTCTTGTTTGAGCATTGGTTCTATGGTCTGAAATAGTTTTTGGTTTTGTTTGACTGAACAAATTGAAAAGTCTACATTGAGGGTGTTGATGTGTCATGGAAACACAACAAATTCAATTCTTAAAACCAATTTATGTATGTGCTTAAGTTGTTTTAGTAGATATAATGAAATTTTATGTTTATTGCAAGTAAAACAGGTCTACAAAAGTGTTGGACTGAATTTTGAATAATATAACCTAAAAAAGAGGAAGACTGGTCAGGGTACGAGTCACCTAATGAGTCATCAACACAATATACGACTTGTAGGCTAGTTATAAGCACAACAAAATCTAGCCAAACTAAGAGTCTAATTCTATAGAAGATATAACTCAAGCATCCATGTCGTAAGCAAGGACACGAGTCGTATGAAGAAGTCATAAGCATAATAGGGTCCAAGTCTATCATCAAAAGTTGAAGTCTCAAAAGTATATGAGTTGGATGTCTAAGTATGAGTCATATAGGGAAGTTGAACATAGACCAGTGTTTAATGCCTTGGAAAGAAAGAATTCCCAGGTAGATAGTAGTGAAGAACACAAGTCATATCATTGAACTACAACTCAAAAGTGGAACTCTTATGAAGAACAGACTTTTGAATCCTTGGGAGATCAGACATCAAAATAGATATGACAAGTCATGGTATGAATCGTATAATACCGGTATGAGTTTAAGATCGAGTCGTACCGAGTGCTGACATGACCTTACCTTTCCCATTTTATTAGGATTTATATGTTATATTGAGATACTATAAATACCCTAGGGTTTATCTTTTATTAGGTTACACATTGTTACAATAGTTTAAGTGCTTTTATAATTATTCTTGAGATTTTGGGTTTTTAGTCAATTCAATACTTTGGAGTTTAATCATCTTTTTCTTGTGCAGTTAATTATCTGTATTCTTTATTGATAATTATGGATTCTTGCATGAACACGAGTGGCTAATCTCTTTGACTAGGGCTATGGGAACCCCAACGGATTAGCTTCATAGAGGAGGTGTGATATTCATCTTTTCTAGGGTTTATGCATGTATCTTAATCTTTATCACAATAAGTAATCTCTGGGCTACTGTAGAAGCTAGAGATAGCCTGTATTTGCATTCATCCTTACATATGAGCTTGTGATTGGTAAAAAAGGATTAGGACAACGATTTGGGATTCACCTCTATCTTATAGTCCCTGCCATTTCATCTAATCACTGAACTTATAAGGTAATAGTAAACTGAGGTCATAGAAAGGAGCAGCAAGGCGACACCCTGAGACTGAACTAATAAAGGGTGAAATTTATCTTCATATTCACAAGACAGCTGATAATACATATCTTATAGACTTTATGTATAGAACAAAAGAATAGGTAGGATGAACATGAGAAAGTTATAGATTGGTACAAAATTCTTGCTATTTAAATTCCTGTACTGCTCTTGGATTACATTAAGATACTTTATGGTTTAAACCACAGCTTAGTTAGGTTATTGTATTTGCAATTAAATATAACAGACTTGTATTAGAGTTAGTTTGGGCAACGTCAAACAGTCCATAGTCATCAGAAATCCTATGCAGATATGAGAAGAAGGGAGCTTGAGTTTGATGTTGGTGACCTTGTCTATATGAAAATTTCACCCATTAAAAGGGTGAAGAGTTTTGGTAAGGAAGGGAAGCTGATGTCACCCAAAACTACACCTCAATCGGAAGTATAATCAGAAGTATAATGCGGTCGATGCAAATATAAAAACCCAACTAGGTTGGCATCGATCCCATATGGAAAACTTGAGCAGTTTCTTTCCTTGATTTAATCCTCGAGTAGTGTAGGAAAGTAAATAGGGGGATTTTGTTAGCAAAATTAAAGATTAATCAATTCTTGAGTACTTTTGAGTTGTAATCAATAGGCGACAAATGCTAGGTCTGTGTTCCCCCTAGCTTCTCAACTCTGTAGACTTCTTGTGATCAGCCTACTAGTTTGTCATTCAGTATGTACAGCCTACAACATAGGTATTATTAGCCACCTTTTGAACACAACGATAAATTTCACTCTTAGACTTAGTTATAGTCGTCGAGTGTTTCCTTATTATCCTTTGCTATGGCCTCAATTCATTTGATCCTTGGTTATCAAATCAAGTGATAAGATGGAAGAAAAGGACTATAAGGTGGAGGTATATATCCTAAATTATTGTCCTAATCTTCTTTTCCCAATCACAAGCTTCTTGGTTATCGAAAGAATGCGAATACAGGCTATTATTTCAAGATGCTGCAGTTACTTTAAATCAATTATAGTGAATAAGAATTACTATACATGCATAATTGTAGAACAGATATGTGTCACACTTTCTCTAAGTAGCTAATATACCAGGGGTCCCATAACCCTAGTTAAGGAGATTAGCCGCTCATGTTTGTGCAAGAAATCATGATTATCAACGATGAACACATAAAATCAATTGCACAAAAGAGATGAATAAACTCCAAAGTCTTTAATTGAATAGAAACCTCAAATCTAAAGAGAGATGAATAAGAAGTAATTGTGAATAAAAGAATGTCACTATGCTTAACCTAATAAAAGATAAACCCTAGAGTATTTATAGTATCTAAAAATAACATAAGAATCCTATTAAAAATAGGAAACGTATGGTTAAGTCGGCAGTCGGTATGAATCGATCTTCACTCATATCCTTAGCGTATGAGTCATACCTTGCCTTTTTGTAACCATCCCTGTGTCTAATCTTCCCACGACTTTAATTCTATGTTTAGCTTACAACTTCGGATTATGAGTTGTAAATACATATATGAATCGTGTCCTTGATTCTTATACTCTTGGAACTTTAGTCTTTTCCACTCTTGAACACTTGTTGGTATACAACATCCCCAGACTAGTTGTACTCAAACTTCTAACTCATATCCTTCTGATACTTCTATTCCTAGATAGTATCTTGGATTTTGTTATGCTCACGACATCAAAAGACAATTTGTATCCTACCTTACGACTAGGATAATTGATCCGTATAATCTTCATAATTGGTTTCTTCTTTTGGTATTTGGTTCTGTTCCTCGTACGATTCAACAATTGATTCGTATTGAAGAATTATGACTTAAGAGCAGACCTGTACACTGATCGGAGTTGGTATTTTTCTCCTATTTTTATTCCAATAATGTTATAAACCTATTTTACCTGCAATTCACACAAAAGTGCATTATATCAAACAAAATAACATAAGTTCATGCATAAATGATAGTTTTAAGCATCAAAAGTGTCGTGTTCCCACTCCATATCAACATCCTCAACTTAGACTATTGTATGTCCTCAGGCAAACAAAACCAAATAATATATCCTAACCAAGAGGCAATGCTTAAAGTATGAAGATCTCAAACAATCCATGGCAATTATTTTGGATTCAATTCTAAATCTTGTTGCTCCCCTCTTAATTTTCGCTTTTAAACTCATACTTGCGTATAATAGTTTAGTACATGTAGAAACATGAAAGAATTTGATGATGGCATTACATAAGTAATAGACACTTGGGCATAGACGTGCTTTACATTTATTAAAAAATCTAGCAACCTAGAAATATAACCCATGTGCACTCACAATCAATGAAATCCCATTTATTTCTCATGGATTTACGTCTCTATTTATGGATATGCAAATAACTCTCTCTCACACACACCAAAAAGTATGACCAGTGTGCATAAAATACCATAATCTTACCCTTATTCTCTTTTCCTAAGTTGTCAAACAATAATAGTAGGATCACTAAAGGACTTTATTTGGCTTGTAATGTAGGCTTAGGTTTGGTATGATATTCATGGATTTTTAAAGTGACTAAGCCTATTCGGCTCTATGCTCTTTTCGGGGTCCGCTATTGATGACTTCTTTTATTTTCACCCTTACATCATTTTATCTTCAGAGACATTCTACTTGGGCCAGGCGTTGCTTTCTAGCACTTATTTTTCTTGTTTTTCTATACCTTGTACATTCCTTTCTTTTCTTTATATCAAAGCTACCCATTTTTCAACTATATCCCTTGTACACACTTTTCTTTATTCTAGATTTTCTCTTATGCACCCCTATAATAGCAAACCTCAACTTAGGTAATTTTCTTGAGTTGAGTTGCACAGTATCCCTAGGAGGACCAGGGCCAAACAAGTTTACTGTAAGTTAAATGGGAAAGTGATAGGTATAACAACAAAAACTTTCTATATTAAAGTTCGAATATTTGGATCAAAGGGATTCGTTCATTTAGTTCAGGCATTTTAAGCTTAAGTGAACCCACACAAAAATTTTCTATGATAATTTTTTACCTAACTATCCTAAGACCTAGGCAAAAGCAATTGGGCAAGTTCTAGATTTCAAAACAGTCGGGCGCTAAGTAAACCTTACATGCACACTTTCACAGGGTTGTATTACTGAGTACTAGTTATCAAATTATGAAATCATTTTTGTCTGAAATTGTACTATCTCTAATCCTAATGGCATTCTTTAATACTCAACAGTCTGACACAATTATTTAAATCACACAATTCATAGAACAAAAATTTCAAGGGGGTTTAACATTTATAATTTTTCAACAGAGTTCACAATCCAATTTCTAGCATCAGCATAATATTAGCAGTGTATTATCAATCACAAAACAAACATCAAAATCAGAGTCAAAAATCTTTAAATACATCCTAATTTTTCAAAAATCCATAAAAATCATCATAAAAAAATAAAAAATATCTGATGCCATAGGCGCACTGATATACTCCCTATCCTAGCTGCCTACCTCAGACCTACAAGTCATAACAGACTTTTAGTTTTAGCTACATCTGAAAAATTTCAAACTGCTCCCAAATTTTTTTTGGTACCCCCACCCGCAACTATACAATATTACATTGTCCTTAGTGCTAAAAATATAACAAGAGTAGGGATAAAAATCATGTCCTTAGTGCTAAAAATATAACAAGAGTAGGGATAAAAATCATACTTAGGCGCTCAAGGTGCTAGAGCATCAATACCAGAATATGGTCCCTCAGATCGGGTCCCACTCTTCTCAGTAAATGTCCTAAATAGAACTGGATCATTAACCAATGGGGGAACAACATCAACCCCCTTAGCATAAGAAATCGGAGTACTCAAACTACCAACTCCCCTAGTTGTCTATGGAACTTGTGTCTGTCAGTCCTACACATCCTAGATACTTTTATGTTTGTCTTTCTTCATTGAATTCTTGTCTTTCTTCCTCTTTCTCTTCTTTTCTCTTCTCTCTTTCTCTGTCTACTCAGCTTGCTCATCCACCGGTACAACCAAAATATTAGGCACCTCGACTGTAGGAATCACAGTCTATATAATAAGCTCAGTAACCATTGGCCTCTTATACAGATCTGTGACCAACTTGTTTATATCCACAATCTTAGATCTGACATCACAACATGAGGCACCTATCCACTTCCTAACTTCTGAGCAATCCTCAACTTGAATACATCTAGGAGCTCATGGACGCACCTATCCTACGCTTTCAACTGCCAAGTAATCTAGATTTTTACTCAAACCTTTATATAACTTACTTTCACAGTCAATATTGCTAACTGGGTCACCACCTCTATCCACACAGCTTGAGAAATCCACATAACCCCAGGTGGCATACCTACTGGCCTAGGTGGTGCTGACTAGACTGGCAGTGGGGCACTAGAACTACCTGGTGTATCTATGGGTATAGTCTCATCCGTGCACAAGTCTCAATGTCCTCAGTAGCGGCACCAACATCCATCTGAGCATCTTCCAGGAATAATCCTGCCATAACATCCACTGGCTGCCTTATAGGCCTAGCCAATGGGTCGGCCGCATCAAGAATCAATCCGATATCAAAAGTATGATGGGCCTCTATCAAGTCATCAATGCCCGAGATCTCTACTATTTCTGCAGCTAAATATATTTATGTGATCATTCAGGGGTAGTCTAGTAATGCCTTCTGCTCTAAAACAACCCTATCTCTCAATTCTTGGGCTAAGAACTCACCAACGTCAAATGTATACCTGAGTGTAAAATATGCTATCATCACAGATAGAAATAGGCTCAGTACATCATCACCTATAGTTTGACATATCTTGTGATGGGCTATAGTCCACCAAGCCTTAAACTCAAAGTTGAGGATACCCTTCTTCATCTATTAGGACTCTCTAATACCGCCCTCAACCTAGGTAGCATGCATATTATTCAAAGCTATATACTCTGTAATCCATTGAAATATTACCAGTTAATCATCCATACCTAATATCTGGTTGGTGAGTTTCCATAGTTTAGCCATTTTATAATCCATTTCTGCATTGTTAGCCGAGGCTTGATATATCAGGCCAAAGAAAACTCTTCCAATAGTTTGCGGTGATATTTTAACCCAAACATTATGAATTATTAGAGAGGGAATAGGTTTACCTCTCTTCCATATCATACCTTGTAGGTCTGCCTCATCAAATTACCCTTATATCCAATATAGAACTCATAGACGAGGACCTCATTGTATCATCCTAGCATTCTCATCATCCATTGAAAACCAAAATTCTGAATCATTTGGCAAACTTAGGCAATTCAGCCATACTCAAAGTAGTCATCTATTTCTCTTCGTATAATACTCTCTTAATCTTACTTCCTGGTAGTTGAGACAAGCCTATGTTAAATATCATCTATATGTCGGGGTATCCCCATCGATATACAATTGGAGCAGGGGCTATTGCTAGTAGGGGGTCCTGTCTAGCTATCAAAGTGGCCTCAACCCAGGGCCCATAAGATTCCTCTATACTTTTCTCAGCTGAACTAGGTATATCCTCGTCGTCCTACTCTTCATCATTTATAAGATACTAGGTATATCCTCGTCGTCCTACTCTTCATCATTTATAAGATATGGTATGTGTGGAGGAGAGACATTTTCATTCTTTCTCCTCGAAACCTCTGGTAGTGTATGATAATCCTGGGGAACTGCTATCTTCCTCTTTGCCATAGATAGTGTCCTGCCTTTCTTAACACCTTTCTTGGATGAGGTCCCGATATTTTTCCATGCTTCTTTTAGAGATGATTTCATATTCGGAGAAGATTGTTTCCTCACTCTCTACTGGTGCTTAATCATTCTCCTTCTGTTCCATGGTTTGGGATGAGGAAATAATCTTTGGATGTATATTTCCTGCAAATACACTAAATTCGGTAACTAAGTAAAGAAAGTAAAACAAAAAAATTAACACCTAATGTTTAATATGCCCTTTTTAGTTTAGGTATAAAAGGTGGTTACTTGTCATATCTACCGCATGTGACTCATATACTCTAGTCATATCCTAGACAGTATTAGATCATTATTAACCAGTTAGCTTACGACTCCTCCTTACCAATTTTATCGTTAGATTAAGACTTGTGACCAACAATCATAAGATGGTAAGAAACTTTTGTTCATTTATATATCTTGACAGGTGGGTACAATTAATGTGTACGAGTCGTAAGGTCTGGATACAACTCATATGGTTGAGTCGTATCCATTCTAGAACATTGAATTTGTTAGATTTCTATGTTTTTAATTGGTATGAGTCCCATTATGACTCTCGTACTGGTTGGTACGAGTCGTAAGAAGTCCCGTATTCACTGCAACATAGAAGTCTAACTTTCAATGTTTGACTCCGAATAAATAATTAAACTACCGACAACTTTTTTAGGTATATCCAACATTTTAAACACATACGAATACAAAATTCCATTTCTAAACCCTAGTTAATCCTTATTTTAAATTTTCAAGCTATCAATAACCCAATATATGCACAAATCATACTTAACCCATGATTACCATAGCACATATTACTCAATTCACTTTGTAATGTAGTAGAAATAAGTTGAGAGACTTACTTGGTGAGTGTCGAGTGGATTATTTAGACTTTTGATCTTACAGACCTCAAATTCAAGTTAAAATTGCATGAAGTGACTGATGCAGAGTTATTCATAATTAGATTTAGTTGAAAACAACTAAACTTTGTAAATTGAATTTCAAAATTTGGGGTGGAAAATCATGAGTACGGGTTAGAGTTCTCGGGTGCCCTATTGGGTAGAAATTTTCAAATTAAATCATAGGTCTAGGCCGGGTAAAGCCCAAGAACTAACCTAGTAAGATAGGGATTGAGTTATCTATACAACTCGTACCCAGGCTTACTGGTCATTTCCTTGACTCGTAAAGCCCTAGGATCTTACCTGGGTTCTAGAGTAGACACGACTCTTGGTTATGAATCGTACCCAAGAGATACGACTCATATCGTGAGTTGTATGCATTCTTGAACTTAATACCTGATTCTAATTTTTCTCCCAGGTCAATAATACTCCTACTCATGATTCGTATCATATAGATACAACTCATAAAAAGTCTGTGTGATATTTTTCTAACTTATTTGGATTTTCATCTGTATTCTTTAGTTCTGCACATTAAACAAACAAATTACCCTATAAAATAAATAAGTACAAAAACATTGGTTGCCTCTCATGCAGTGCTTGATTTAACATCGCGGCACGACATGGCTAAGTTGGATACTCAAATTTTACGAACTAGCCTCATGGGTTTCCTTCCATGTAGCACTTGATTTAACATCGCGGCATGACCAAATTGTCTTGATTACTTAGACTTCATCAAGAATAATATCAACTAGTTCATTCATCCCTTGTATATTTCCTATATAGTGCTTTAGTCTATGGCCGTTTACGTTGAATTGTTGTACACCATACTTCTATAGTTCTAAAGCAACATTGGGATAGACTTTTGAAACTGTGAATGGGCCATGCCATCTAGACCTCAGCTTTCCAAGAAACAGGTGAAACTTAGAGTTATATAGTAGCACTTGGTGACCTTTCTCAAATACTCTCTTTTCGATCTTCCATCCATATATAACTTCATCTTCTCTTTGCAAATTTCTAAACTTTCATATGCTCGTGGTTTGAATTCATATAAGTCATTGATGTTATTTAGCTTGACTTAGTTGCATATTTCCACTCTAAATTTATCTCCTTCAATTCCCACAGTGCCTTCTGCTCAAGCTAAACTGGTAAATGGAAAGATTTTCCATACACAAGATGGTAGGGTGAAAAACCTATGGTGGTTTTGTAAGCTGTACGGTAATCCCATTATGCTTCATTTAACCTTCTTTCCCAATTAGTCCGATTAGCATTCACAGTCTTCATTAATATGGACTTGATTTCACTATTGGACACTTCAACTTGTCCACTAGTCTGCGGATGATAAGGTGTTGCCACCTTGTGATTCACTTCATATTTTTCAAGCATACTCTTGAATTGATAATTGCCAAAATGTGACTCTCTGTCACTAATAATAACACGTGGAATACCAAAATGAGAAATGATATTCTTTCTCAAGATTGTCATGAAACTCCTTGCTTTATTGTTAGGAAGCACAATTGCTTCCACCAATTTCAAAACATAACCAAAAGCTACCAGTATATACTTTATTCCACACGAACTCACACAAGGTCCCATGAAATCTATTCCCCACACATCAAATATTTCCAATTCTAAGATAGGGGTCATAGGTAGTTCATGTCTTCTAGTAATAGTATCTTGTCATTGATATTGATCACATACAAAGCATAGTCATGAGCATCTTTGTATATAGTCGGCAAATAGTAGTCACATTATAGGATTTTATAAGCTGTTTGGGCCCCTCCATTATGACCCCCAACTAGGGATGAATGATATGCCTCAGGTATGCTTATCATTTCCACCACAGGTATGCATCTGCGATTGATTCCATCTGCACAAATCTTAAAAATTTTAGGTTCATCCCAAAAAAACTTTCTTACCTCATGCATGAATTTCTATATTTACTGATATGAGAGATCTTCAAAGACTAGATCACTGGCTAAGTCCTTTGCAAAATTTTCAAACCATGGAATAAGATCTTTGGAATCTACTAATATCTGCTCATTTGGGAAACTTTCATCAATCTCCACTCTTGTAGAAACCTTCCACTTGGCTTTCTCCTCTAATCTGGCTAAGTAATCTACAACTTGATTTCTTGTGCTCTTTTTGTCCTTTACTATGAAGTCAAACTCTTGTAATAACAGTACCCATAGAATCAGCCTAGGCTTTGCATCCTTCTTTTTCATTATGTACCAAAATGTTGCATGATCAGTGTATACTATCACCTTTTTCCCAATCAAGTAAGATCTAAACTTTTCAAAGGAAAAAACCACTTCTAACAACTCTTGCTCAGTGACAGTATAATTCTTCATAGCATGATTTAGTGACTTACTAGTATAGTAGATAGGATAAAGGATCTTTTATTTTCATTGGCCTAGTACAACCCCTAAGGCTAGTCCGTTCACATCACAAATAATCTCAAAAGGTAAGGACCAATTAGGACAAAACAAGATTAGACTAGTCACCAACTTCTCTTTAAGGCTTTCCAAAGCCTTCATTTATGCATCATCAAAATTAAATTTACCTCTTTCTTAAGAAGATTACAAAGAGGGCTTGCAATTTTTGATAAGTCTTTGATAAATCTTCTATACAAAACTGGATGTCCTAGAAGACTTCTAATTCCCTTCAAAGATATGGATAATCTAATTTTTCAATCACCTCAAACTTCGCTTGATCAATCTCTATGCCTCTCTTCAAAATCTTGTGCCCAAGCATAATTCCTTCTTTAACCATGAAATTGCACTTTTCTCAATTGAGTACTAAGTTGCATTCTTTATATCTTTGTAGAGATTTTCCAAGTGAATGACATAATCATCAAAAGAGTTTCCCACCACCAAAAAATCATCCATAAAAAAATCTATGGTGTCTTCTCTTTTTTTCAGAGAAAATAGACATCATGCATCTCTAAAACATGGTTGGGGCATTGCATAGACCAAATGGCATTCGTTTGAATGCAAAGGTCCCGTAAGGACATGTAAAGGTAGTTTTTTCTTAGTCCTCTAGTGCTATAGTAATCTGTTTATAACCCAAGTACCTATTAACAAAACATTACCATACTCTACCTCTAACTTGTCTGGAATTTGATCCATGAACAACATTGGAAAATGTTCCTTTTGGGTCTATGCATTTATCTTTCTATAATCAATGCAAACTCTCTATCTAGTGACCGTCCTCATAGGCTCTAGCTCATTCTTCTTACTAGGCACTACAGTTATTTTGCCCTTCTTTGGAATGCATTGAACTGGACTAACACACTTTTTATATGTAATGGGAAATACCATACCAACATCTAACCACTTAATGATTTCCTTTATAACCACCTCTTACATAAGAGGATTAAGTCGATGCTGGTGTTCAAAGATGGAACACAATCCAGCTGAAGCTAAATTTTGTGTCTACATAAACCTAATGGAATACCCATAATGTCTGTAATGGACCATCCAATGTTTCTCTAGAAAGTCTATAAAATAGACAATAATGCTTTCACCTCTGACTGTCTTAGGTTAGATACAATAATGACCAGCAGTGTGTTTTTAGCCTCAAAAAATATATATTACAAGTGAGAAGAGAGGGCTTTCAATTATAAAACCAAGTTCCTCAATAAATGGGCGAGCAGGTCGAGTTGTTTTATTCTTCAAATCTAGATCATGCTTCACTAGAGAAAAATTGCAACCATTACCATGCAATGCACCAACATGCTCCTCATATTCTTTATGCCATCAGAGTAAATATTCATGATCATATCTGAAAGTTTCTCAACACTATGTTTATTTTCAATTGGAACAATCGCATAACCATTATCCCACAAAGTTACACCATCATCATCATGAAATTAGATCCCCCTCTTTATCATTCATATTAATAATAGATATCACCCTCAACTCATCAGGCTACTTCATGGATTTGCATATGTCGAATATCACCTATTCGTCCTTAATATAAACATCAGATATCCAATCTCTAGATCAATCAACGTTTTACGTATAGCCATAAAAGGTCTTCCAAGAATAATTAGGACTTGAAAGTCCACTTCACAATTAAACATAACAAAGTCAACAGGAAAAATAAAAGAAGCAACTTTTACTAATACATTATAATGAATACCGACTGGCTTCTTCATACTTCTATCTGCCATGACTAGCCTCATAGTGGTGGGTTTTAGAGCATCCAACCCAAACTACTTGAATACTGCAAATACATGAGGTTGATACTAGCACCCAAATCATACAATGTAGGTAAAGAGTGCAAATATCCAATGGTTCAAGGTATAATGACTGCACTAGGATCATCCTTTTTTTCTACCAATGATCTAGTGGCTACAACACTACAATGTTGGACATTTTAAACTAGCTCATAACTAACTGCTCTTTTTGTTGTATTCATTTTTTTCATGAACTTTGCATATCCAAGTATCTGCTCCAATGCCTCTGCATGTGGTATATTGACAATTAGTGCGTTTAGCATAGACAAAAAATTTTGATGGTACCTCCTTCTTATTTTATTTTCAGTCTTTGTAGATAGGGAAGACATAGTCTTCAAATAGATTTCAATATAAGTTCTATAGCTTTTTCTTTCTGTTTATTTTCCTTGCTTCTACTCCCACCATCAACCAGCTCATCCTCATTCTTCTTCTCATTAGTTGTGGGTACAAGTGGATCTATAGTAAATTTACCACTCTAAGTTGTAATGGCATGGCATTGACTATTATTTTGGGGATTACCACTGCTTTAATGGGAAGAGTGTCTGGCTGTCTCTGATTTACTGTGGCTAATATCTACCTGAACTATTTCTCTAATTGTTCGATTGCTGTGGCATATGATTCGGCTTTTTGATTGAGTTCTGATAGATCTTCTTTGATATCTTTCAGAGAATTTTCTAGACTTTCTTGTCCTTTGACTAGCTTAGATAAGACAACCTCAACTCTAGACTATGTATCTCAGCTGCCTATAGGAATATTTTTGTCATTCTTCTTCTTATAGTCGTCTTTACGCTGCCAATCGTCATCTCTACCTGTGCTACTATCTCTGTATCTATCATTATAATAGTTCTAACCTTGATTCCCTTACCCTTGGGCTTGAAAATCAGCCAATGTACGATCAATATAGTTTGCTTCTTTTTCATATTAAACTCAAATGGGTTAGATGTAGACCCTAATTATGCTAACTCATTAAATTTCTCAGCATTTAATGAAGCACACTTTTTTGTAAGCAATCAAATATCCGTTCAAAGCTGTGATACCTCTTGTCCAATGATATCATTACCAACTCTATATGTGTTTATTGCTCTAATAGAATGTGTACCACTACCACAATCAGAATCTCTAGTATGCTATTCTCTACTGGTGACTACAATATTATCAAGTAATTCCTATGCAACATCCCAATAAAGATGTATAAATGCTCCTCCAAAAATAGAATCTACCATAGCTCATGAATTATCACTTAGAGATATATAGAAGATTTATTTCAAATTATATCCTCTAATTCTGTGGCTTGGCACAAGGCTCAACTTTTTCTTTAATCTAAACCATGCTTCGTACACCGATTCTTGAAGTAGTTGCCTAAAATTACAAATTTCATCCTCAGTTGTAGCATCCGTGCAGGAGGAAAAAAATTAGCTCAAAAACTAGTTCTTAAATTCATTCCAAGTAGTGATAGATCCTCTTTGTAGTTCCCCTAGCTATAGAGATGCTTCTCCATTTAAATAAAATGGGAACAACCTCAATCTCAATGGTTCCTAATCAACCCCTAGGAGGTTATAGTTTGTGCAGATCCCAAGAGAATTAGTAAGGTGCATGTTTGCATCATCCTTAGTTGCTCCTGAAGATAAACCTATTTGATTCAATAGTTGGATCATAGCTCTAGTAATATAAAACTTCACATTAAAAGCTAAAGTAGGAGGAACAATAGCTCCTGTCTTAGTAGGGTCAATATAACCCATGTCTTCATCATCCTCATTGTATGGATCTAAGTGTTGGTATTATGGAACATATGGAACTCTTCCCCTAGAAACTCAAAGATCAACATCCTGTCTAGGTATGGCTATTCAACCTTGCTACACTCATTCGGCTTCAGCAGCCTTTCTAGCCTCTTCAGCTTCTCTACATTCTCGCTCCAATAGCTGTTGTGTATGTATGTCTGCAATATTCATCATGTCTAATGTATCATGTGGGAGTGCCGAATTTGGGTCCATAGGTGGGGGATGTTACACCTCATCACAAACTTGCCCTGACATCCTTCTCAGTGTTTGAAGGATTCTCTCTAGCTCTAGATCAAAAAAGAGTATGGGATTACCTCTACACCTGGTTTTTCACACACATCGATGAATGAAAAATCAAGAACAAAAAATTTAAAACTCAAGAACTTCACAAATTAAATTCACTACTCAAACAGTTTTCTCCAACAACGGTGCCAAAATTTGATGTCGCCAAAAACTATACCTCAATTGGAAGTATAATGCGGTCGATGCAAATATAATAACCCAATTAGGTTGGGGTCGATCCCACAGGAAATATGGGAGCAGTTATTGCCTTTATTTAATCCTTGAGCAGTGCAAGAAAGTAAATGGGGGGATTTTGTTATCAACAACAAAGAGCAACCAATTCTTGAGTGGTATTTGAGTTATAATCAATAGGAGATGAATGCTAGGTCTGTGTTTCCACTAGCTTCTCAACTCCATAGAATTCTTATGATCAACCTATTTCTCTATTATTCTTTATGTAAACCCTACAAGATAGGCATTTTTAGCCGTCTATTGATAACTAAGATAAATTTCACCGTTAGACTTGGTCATCATTGTCGGGTGTTGCCTTTTTGTCTCTTACTATATCCTCAGTTAGCTTGATCCTTGGTTATCAGATCAAGTGATAAGATGGAATGTATGGACTATAAGGTTAAGGTAGAAATCTAAAATTACTGTCCTAATCATCTTTTCCCAATCACAAGCTTCATGGGTATCGAAAATATGTGAATACAGGATTTTTTTTCAAGATGTTGCAGTTAGCTGAAATCAATTATAGTGAAGAAAAATTAGGATACATGTATAAACCCTAGAACAGATGTGTGTCACACTTTCTCTACATAGCTAATCTACTAGGGTTCCCACAATCTTAGCTAAGGAGATTATCTGCTCATGTTTGTGGAAGAAACCATGATTATCAATGAAGAAAACATAAAATCAATTACACAAAATTAAAATGAATGAACTCTGAAGTCTTTGATTTAATAAAACCCTCAAATCTCAAGAAAGTATGTAATAAGAAGAAATTATGTGTAAAAAAATATCACTATACGTAACCTAATAAAATGTAAACCCTAGGGTATTTATAGTATCTCAAAATAACATAAAAATCCTCATAAAAATGGGAAAGGTAAAGTGTAACGCCCCAAGAACCTATCCCGAGATGTCACATGGTGCTTAAGGCCACACACATCCTTAAGCTCACCCTCTGAGCCTTTCTTTACTCCTATAATTCACCATGACAATAATTGAGCGGTAATAAGGAAGAATAATTATGCCATGAACATACTGAGATACAAAGTAATACTGTCCTATACAATCAAAATGCTAACGTTCTATAAATACTGGTACTTTAGTCTGACAAAGCCTCTACTACATAAGACTGAAGAGCCATTGGGAAAGATCCCCAACTAGCTCATAGTAAAATGAATGTAAACAACCATCTATTAATAAGAAAAAATCAAAGACATAGGTTCTCGAACAATGAGGAATCACCAACCGCAGAAATATAGATGAAGGTACTCAAAGATAACTGTCGCTGCTGAGACTGAGCATCTGAACCTATATCATGAGGAAATATAGAATACAAAAGAGTATGAGAGTCAGTGATTAGGATTGTACTGAGTATGTGGGGGTGGATGCAACATTTTAAATAATATCATAAATTATTAGAAAATCATGCATGCTGACAATAATAACTCTATTCACTTGAATTATCTAAAACATTATTTCCATAAATCATCACTAATAACACATGCTTCATAAATCTCATAAATCATTCAACTCAACTCAAAAGCTTTGACTCATGACTTAGAGTGACTCGGTAACTCAACGTATTTAGATCATTATGGGTTTGGGAGTTTCTTATAACTGACATAACTACTCCATGTGAGCCGCATAGAGTCCACCATTTTGCCCTCCTAAAGAGAGAACCCCACATTGGCAGGGGTATCTTACTCTTGCCAGGGAGTACGACCACAATATCATCATCACAATCTCGTACTGGGCCTTTGGCCCAAAATTATCAATATCAATCCTACGATGGCACGTAGTTCTGGGGAAATACCAAATTTCCCGTTTGGTGCTAAATACTCCTCCCAGACTCAACTCAGAATACGTTAGGAAATCCACCTCAATCAATATCAACTCATGGGTCAATCATGATGACTAAAACAATAGTGTATCTCATTGATAAATCAGATATGACTGTGGATTCCTAACTCGACTCAATATCAAAACAATCTTTCTCAACATCAAGTACCTTTGCTTATCAAATCATTTCAAATATCAAAATCTGCAAGAAAACATCATAGGACTCATTCTCAACATTCAATCTCAAATATTGATATGTATTCAATAGTCAAATCTCTCATAGAAAAACACAAATCTTGACAGTTATCATAAATCACTTATAAATCATCAATATATATAATGACAATATACAACTCATGGAGAAAATACTCATTTTAAGAAGCATGATGGTGAAATAACCATAAATATCAATCTTATTCAACTCAAGTCTCATAAATCATACATAAAGAAATTTGGGTGTAAACCCAATTGAAAAATCATGTAAATCAATAATAGAAAGTAAATCTTTAGGCACAAGAATGAAAGGAGTGTTCTTGTTGAAACCCCACATACCTTAGATTTTGATTTTGAAGAAATAGAAACTTGCTTGAAACTTCTTCCTTACACTTTGAGACCAAGATTATTTATTCCTTTGTCTTGGGGAACTTAATTCTTGAATCACTTTGCAACACTATGGATGATTCTTGAATTTATTTGGAAAAACATTGGATTTTTGGGTTTTAGAAGAAACCTTAATCTCTAGATGTTTCTTGGAAGAAGAAAGGAGAAAAGAGAGAAATGATCTCCTCTTCTCTACTTAAATATATATATAGGTCCATAAGGAGAAGAAATGACCAAAATACCTTTTTGAAAAACTTCAAAGTTGTAGATCGAGGCCTGTGATGATCGATCTGACGGTCCGTCAGATGAGCTGATAGTCCACCAAGTCGTTCGTCACTCAAGTGCTAAATCTGGAATGTTCTACCTTGTAGTGATGGTCAGAGTGATGGTCCGTCAAAGGGTGTGATGATACACTAAGTCTTCCATCACTCGAGGCCCAGGAATGGGACATTCTGTCTCGGCCTGACGGACCCATTTGACGGTCCGTCAACTTTTTGGCGGTCCACCAACCAGGCCATCACACGATGGACCAAAAAGAAGGTTACTGCCTTGGCTTGATGGGCCACCAGGGACCTGATGGTCCACCAAGTCTACCATCAAACCTGGGCATTTTGATACCATTTAGTAAAATGGCCACAACTCCTTCGTTCGATGTTAGATTTTGATGAAATTGGTATCGATGGAAAGATTATTTAATGCTCTACATGAAAAAAATGAAAATTAGAGAAATAAAACATGTTTTAAATATTAATCACTTTGGAATTCATGCATATCCATTCAAAAAGATAGATTTAGCCTTAAGGAATGATCGAAATATTACATAAAGTTAAGTCAATAGTTGGTACAATTTGGTCTTCACTCATATCCTCAGCTTACGAGTTGTACCCTGCCTTTTCGTAACTATTCCAGTGCCTAATATTCCATGGCTTCAATTCTCTTGTAAGCTTACAACTTCAGCTTATGACTCGTAACTATGTATTCGACTCCTGTCCTTGATTCGTATCCACCTGGGACTTCAGTATTTTTAGGTCTTGAACACTTGTGGGTATAATAAATCCCTATTTAATTTGTACTCAGACTTCAAACTCGTATCCTTTTATACTTCAATTCCTTGATAGTAGCTTGGATTCTGTTATGCTCACAGCTTTAGAATATAATTTATTTCTTGCCTTACGATTGGGATACTTGAGTCGTATCTTCTTCATACTTGGTTTTATGATTTGGATTTTGGTTCGTTCCTTACACGATTTAGTATACACGTCGTATTGAATGGTTACATCTCAAGAGCAGACATGTATAATCATCAAACTTGGTCTTTTTCAGGTCTTTTTCTCCTCTTTTAATTCAAATAATGTTATAAACCATTTTTTACCTGCAATTTACACCAAAGTTCATTATATATAACAAACACCCTAAATTCATGTAAAAATTCATTGTTTTAAGCATCAAAAGTGTAGTATTTCCATCCCACATCAGATGCTTAGTCCTTATTATGTCGGTCGCAATAAGATTTTAATTCAGTAAGGAAAGGTAACCTATGAGTTGGAGTTGTCTATAGTGTTGGCATCAATTTACCCAGTATGCCACGTCGACTTATTGAAGAAATAACTTGGTGGCCCACCATTAGTAGTCCTTTTAGAAAAGATTGGTGTGGAAGGTCGTCTCTCGTATGAAAAGGTACCTATTGAGATCCATGATTGCTAGATTCATAGGCTAAGGAATACAGAGGTAGCTTTAGTGAAGATTTTGTAGAGAAACTTATCAGTTGAGGGATCTACTTGGGAGGACAAAACGGATTTTATAACCAAGTACCCCCATCTGTTCTATTTAAACCTAGTCTCATTTTGAGGTAATAAATTACTTAATTAATTAATTCATTTATTTCTATCTCATCCATCCAGCCATATCTATGTAATAACATGCATTCAAGAGTACAAGTCATACACCAGTCATATGGTCAGATATCAGTTCGTGATTCAGCTCATAAATTTATTCAGTGCGAGATCTTAGTTTCCCTAGCCTCTCAACATAGATTATTTCATTCAAGGATGAGTGATCCTAAGGGGGTAATATTGTAATACCCCAAATTTTCAAGATCTAAACCCGTTAAAGGATAGGCCATTAAATTTATTTTTCCAATGCCACATGTCTTGCCTTAATCTGATAGCGTGGAAAAATATTAGAGAAATTCTCCCCAAGAGTCTGTAAGGCTGCTAGTGGTAATGATTTAGACAATGACTCATTACTGGTCATAACCAAAAGTCATTAACATAATAGTGGGTGACTTGGGGATTTTACTCAGTTGTAATGAGTCCAACACACGACTCATCATCATACGAACAAGTCATTATGTGGACTCACATCCACACCAGTGAGGAACCCCATATTTATATCTAGGGTGACAATTCTACCTCATCACTCATTATTAGTGACAATGAGTCATAAGGTGGAACCATTACCTTAAAATAAAGGAACCTAGAAAGTGAGTCTTAGACTATGACTACTCTTAACGAGTCGAGGTCAGACCTAATGAGTCGTTAGAAGGGGGAGTCATTACCTTAACATTGAAGGCTCAGAACCCAGATCTTAGGTCTTGACTAAGACTACGACTCATGACCAGAGGTTATGAGTCGTTGGGTAAGCCATGACGACTAGGACCAAAATTCCTGCAATATTTTAATAAGGGCTTTTTGGTAAATTCTACCCTTTTAACCCAAAACCCACGATTTTTAAGCCTTCAAAACATAAGTTACCAAGGGTAAACATTACCCTAACCTCCCAAAACTTAAAAATCTTTCAACTCACAGCAAAAGAAGTAATTTCTACTCTCAAAAGCTAAACTAGGGTTCATCAAGCAGGTTCAAGTTTCAAGAAGATTTCTTCAAGGGATTTAGTTTTAGGTATGTGGGATTTTGTAAATAGGTCCCTTCCACCTATTGAGTCCCGAGAATTTGGCCATTCTTAACTAAAATTTTCTTTCCCTTGTGTTTACGTTTCAGGTCAAATATGAGTTTTGCTCAACTCTTTTAATTTATTTTGTGTGTATCAATGATGATATGCGTTTCACCATAAGATTTATGTCAAAATTTGTCCAATAATTATGAACTTCCATATCATGATGCTTTATTAAAATATTAAGCCATATTCATGGAATTTTATACCATGATCATGTTTTAATATTATCATGATCCATTTCATTAGTCATTATTCAAGTGTACAGTACGGTTAATTGCATGATCATGGTCTCCCGACCTCTAATCATTTACCTAATTTGGACGTTACAACTAAATTGTTGAGCGGGGATGTAATAATCCAGTTAAGTTATTAAAACTATCAGGCATATGCTAAGTTCAATTATTTATTTTATAAAAGAATAAAAACACAAACTCTTTTTATTCCCATGTTCTATCTCCCTATTCCCTCTCCTGAGATCAAAAGGTAGATGATTGATATATTTTCTGGGTGATCAATCCATCAAATGATTAAATCAAGAATTAAAAAACAAGAAATAATGATAAGCAAATTAAAAGAATTTAATCCAAAACAATAGTACTCATGTTCTTTGGTTTAACCACAGAAACCGAATTTTTAACCGATAATGTTCAAAATCACGTTCTAAATAATGGAATACATGTTATAAAAAATTAAAAAATTAAATAAATAATTTTAAAACATAATAAAGAAGTGACAGCCTCCAAAATAATCCACACCATCCCAGGTGTCCATGAATTCTCCAAATTGTCCAAGCACCATCCACCAATTCAAAATTGTCCCTGATTGTCCCAACCTTGTGCAAAGTATGTATATATATTAATCTAATTCTAATCCTAGTGGGATTTAGAGAAATTTCATAAGATTCCATTTTCCAAGCTTCCTAACAACATGAGAAATATATTATATTATAGTATATGCAAATCCCATCATGTGTAGGAGTATGAAATAGTGTGCAATTGAACATGTAACTAGAGCATGCGGCACATTTCTTAGAGCACGGCAATGGAGCATGCGACGCACGCTATGTTATACAGTAATGGACCATGTGACGCATGCTTATCTTTGGCAGCAACTGGAAGTTTATCTTATAATTTTTTCTAAGGCACAATAGCACGCTATGGTCCATGTGACGTGGGAAAATCGCGCACACACATTGAAAATTATGTTCAATATTTTGGTTAAGTCTTTATTGTCCTATTTTTCATCCCTTGTATCGTGGTGTATTTCCCAAGGATTTTCAGCCTTTATATTATCATTAATTAGCCTTATTAATCTCACAAAGCTTTCTACATAATTGCACACCACGAATTAGAGATCATAACCACGCAACATTCTCAATGACTAATCAAAACAATAGCTAAGATAAGGCTAATTCGCAATGATCTATACTTATTGTACAAAATTAAGACTTGACTCACTTGAAATTTGAACCTTACAAACAAGTTATGTCACTCATAATTACACATTTAAAACATTTGGAAAAAAGTAAAAACATTAGAATCAAATGAAACCAACTAGATACGCAACTAGCTCAAGCTAGTAAAACTAGTTTTCTCGATTAAACTCAAAATGACTCAATTAAGTACAAAATTGTTTGGAAAACACTTTGAACGTTTTAATCTCATCCTTAGACACTTAAAATCTTATTTATATCAATATTAACACGTTAAGCACATGAATTACTCTAGAAAAGGCTAAATAAGCTAGAATTGTACTGCTAAAGTGTATAAATACACCCAACATCACCAGCCCACACTTAAAACCTTGTTCGTCCTCGAATAACTCTTTACTCTAAGCATCATAATTTGAGGAGACTCCACACTTCTATGACATGCAAGAAACTAAAGCTAGTATTACAATGACTACATTGAATGCAAGTTTCTACGCAAAGCACGTGATTTACACAATTGATAGCTTATGAACACTACTCCTAAAACATCCTAGCCTCAAGGATTGACTCATATAGTTGGTAAAATCATGCACATTTCTCAATTAAGGAAATCATACAAATCACCCACATTAATAAAACATTTTCCCTCAAAAAAAGAAAGTTATCCATAATCACTCACATAAAAGCATTTTATAACATGATGGGTACAAGAATCAAATTTTTCTTGCTCTTCACAAAGAATTCATAAGTTACACATAATAAACCATGGGCTTGATGTTAATTGAGTATTTCGTTAATATAAGAATGCAAAGCTTAAGAACAATTAGTTTTTTTGGGTTGTTATGTAGGCTAGGGATGGCTAGGAGCTATTATATCCAAGAATAGTGACTTTATTCCCTAAGTGCTTTAATAAACTACATCATATGTTTAGAAACCAATCTTCAACAACCAAATTACACTTTTTCATCAACCCATATCTTTTGTTTTGCCCCATCACTTTTAAGCATTTTTACAAACACATGGTTGAAGTATACCATTCTTTATATTTTTCCTTTTTTTTCCACCCATATTATGCTACACACCCTTATGATAGCAACCCTTAACTTAACCGATTTTCCTTAGTTAAGGTGCATAATATCCGAGAAGGACCAGGGCTAAATCAGGTTCATGGTAACATATTTGAGCTAAAATTTTGAACTTTTTCAAACTATTTTTGCTACTCCCAACCACAACAATTACACATTCGAATAACTAGACTTTCGGACATTAATATCACCTTTTTCTCCTCTTATTTCTCAAAATCCTTACTCAATTTTACATTAAAGCACTTAGGAGCTTTTGGATCTAATTAAAGTCCATAAAAGAAGGGATTAGGATATATATGAGGCTAACAAAGAAAAATATAAAGGCTCAATGGGGATGACTAAGATTAAGCACAAAATGCGGGAAAAATATAAGGTATAAATCAAGGCTATCAAATAAATGCCTAAATCATCTCCTAAACTCACACTCTTTATTTCGCTTTGCACAAACATCGATAAGTTCTAGACATCACATGCAACAAGGAATACACAAATACCTCAGACACATATAGCACATGCTCAACTCACATAAGATTATCATAGAATTCCAACCAAACAATATTATAAATTTAAATTTATGCCAAAAAGTACAAAAGTCATAAACTTGAGCCTAAGAGTCTTCAAAGTAGCAATTAACTCAATTCAACAGGTTTTTACAAAAAAAACACTTGCACCATGTACTCAAACATAGCTCCAACAAGAATATCTTACACAAAATTTTAAAAATTGAGCCCAACATTTGGAATTTCCCTACCCCATACTTAAAAATCTACTTTCTCCGCAAAGTGAACTGAAAAGTAAGATATAGAAATACTCCCTAAGGCCTCTAGGCCTAGCTAGTAGCATCTTTAAATTTCAAGAGTGTTAGGGGACCCCACACTTACTCTTTGCTAGGCTCCTTAGCTCAGGTTTTCGGTACTCAAACATCCCATTAACCTGGGACTCAATCAAAAAAAAAAACTACATAAAGTAAAAAAAGAGACTATAAAAATAAAACATACCTTAAATTGGGTTTCCTTCCAAGGAGTTCCTAATTTAGTATCGTTGCATGACCCACGTCAAATTTTTCTCCACCTTGATGATATAAATGTCACTCCCAACTTCACATCTATCTTTTTGTCTCGCTCATAGGGTAGTGGTACAATGTCTAAGAAACTGAGTACTAGATGGTGCATGGTAAACCACTCAGCCTTAAAATGAGGTGTATTTTTATGTTGCTTAACTAGTGTAAAATCAAGAATATAGGATTCTTGTTCCTCATCTTCACAATCTTCTACTATTTCAGATGATTCCACAGACAAGACATCATCTAAATATAATGTAGAAAAGTGCTTTGATTGAGGCCCATCCAATCCCACTTCTAAATTTACTGTATAAATAACACACTCACACTAATTCATCTTCTCAATTTTAGTCCCAAGATAAATATGACAATTGGGTGGCTGTAATTCTTGTACTTTTGTCTACCTCTGTGGAGATGGTGGTGGTAGTATTTCCTGAACCTGCTCAACAACTTTATTTTTTGAGGACTCAAACTTCCTCAAATTATCAGCAACTTAGTCTGCAATCGGTTAGGGAGTCAACTCTGCATCTACATCCTTAGTTGTCTTTTGAGTATTTCCCTCAAACATAACTTAATCAGAATTAGCTCCAAACATATGTATAGAGTGATACATATTTCCACAAAACACACACTAGCTCATGGTCTATTGCACAATTTTGAGATAAGCAGGTCCCCTCCAAATGCTTGGATCAAAATCTAGACAAAAAGCCTCATGGTGGGGTCCTCCATAAAAATGACAAGAATCATCATCCCTCAAAAACCATCAATCCAAGAATGAAATCTCAAGAAGAGTATGAGAAATAAAAAAGAATAATGAAACTAAAAATAAAAATTACTAAACTATGTACAACTCAATATAGCTAAACAAAAAAATAAGATAGTTGCCAAATTACAAGTCCCCAGCAATGGCGCCAAAAACTTGACAACGCCCAAGCATACACGCAAGTGTACGTGATCTACCAAGTAATATAATGGCCTTCAAGAAAGTTGAATATCGATCTCACAGGGGCTTGTGTCGACAACTATCCTATTCTAGTTTAACAATTGAGATAAAGTAACCAAGAAGATTGTTGAATAATTTTAAACTAAAAATAAAATAAACAATGCATAAAAATAAAAGTCTTGGGATAATCAATGGATTAAAGCCCAGGGTTAAAGAACTATGAACAATAATACTATGTTATTAAACGTCATTCGTTAACTTGCTTATCTTGGTTGTTAATTCGTAGGGTTAATTGCATGATCATGGTGTCCGTACCTCTAATCGTTTACCTAATTTGGATATTACAACTACAATGTTGAGCGGGGATACAATAATCCTCTTATGTTATTAAAGCTATCATCCTATGTGTGAATCAAGTAAGGTACCTAAGCACATCCCTGCCCTAGATGCTAAGTTTAATTTTTTATTTTATAAGAGAATATAAACCCAAACTTTATTTATTTCCGTGTTATATCTTCCTATCCCCTCTCCTAAGATCAAAAGGTAGACAATTGATATATTTTTCGGGTGATCAATCTATCAAATTATTAAATCAGGAATAAAAAAACAACCAATAATGATAATAAAATTAAATGAATTTAATCCAAAACAATAGTATTAATGTTCTTGGTTTAACCCCGAAAAGAGGATTTTTAGTCAATAACATTCATAATCATGATTCAAATAATTGAATACATGTTATGAAAAATTAAAAAGCTAAATAAATAAATTAAAAACCTAATAAAGAACTACAAGACTACAAAATAATCCACACCTTCCCAGGTGTCCAAGGATTCTCCAAATTGTCCAAGCACGGTCCACCGATTCAAAATTGTCCCCCATTGTCCCAGCCTTGCACAAAGTATGTATATATATTTATCTGATTCTAATCCTAGTGGAATTTAAGGAAATTACAATAAGATCCCCTTTCCCAAGATGCCTAACAACATGAGATATATATTATCTTATAGTGTATGCCAATCCCATATTGCGCATGTAAGTAGAGCATGCGACGCATCCCTTAGAGCACAACAATGGAGCATGCAATGCACGCTATGTTGCACAGTAATGGACCAAGTGATGTATCCATATCTTTAGCACCCATTGGAAGATTATATTATAATTTTTTCTAAGGAACAAGATCACGCTGTGGTCCATGCGATGCGGGGAAACTGCGCGCACACACTGAAAATTTAATCTAAAATTTTGGTTAAGTTTTTATCGTCCTATCTTTCATTCCTTGTATAGTGGTGTATTTCCCATGAATTTTTCATCCTTTATATCATCATTAATTCACCGTATCAATATCACAAAGCTTCCTAAATAATCACACACCATGAATTAGATATCATAACAACACAATATTCTCAATGACGAATCAAAACAAGAGCTAAGATAAGGCTAATTCTTAATGATCTTCACTTATTGTTCCAACTTAAGACTTGACTCACTTGAACTTTGAACCTTGA
Source organism: Capsicum annuum (assembly GCF_002878395.1). Taxonomy (NCBI): domain Eukaryota; kingdom Viridiplantae; phylum Streptophyta; class Magnoliopsida; order Solanales; family Solanaceae; genus Capsicum; species Capsicum annuum. The sequence goes on along the minus strand of NC_061111.1, from coordinate 94,348,936 downwards.
AAACAAGTTATTCCACGCATAATTACATATTTAAATCATTTGGAACAAATTAAACAAGTTAGAATAAAATGATACCTACTAGACACGCAACTAGCTCAAGCTAGTAAAACTAGTTTTCTTCGATTAAACTCAAAATGTCCTTATTAAGTACAAACTTGTTTGAAAAATACTTTGAAGATAGTAATCATTTCCTAGGATACATAAATTACTATTTATATCAATATTAACACGCTAAGCACACGAATTGCTCTAAAAATAAAGCTAAAATGCTAGGATACATAAAGTGTATAAATATGCCTAACATCAGTTGGCTTGGGGTAACTTGTAACTCTAAGCATCGTATCATGACTAGGGGTTAGTGTCGGGTCATGACAAAATTGATACCCTATTATCCGTAGTTCATAAAGGATATTGTTATGAAGAAGATGAATGTAAGTCTTGAGTCAACTAACAATTTGCACCATTGAAGTACAATAACTTTCCTTTCTCTTATACAAGAAAAGAAGATATTGGGGATTTTACTATTTCATGCACAATTGGGACATTAAACTTTGTTAAGGCATTGTGTTATCTGGATGCAAGCATTAACCTAATGTTGTTTGTTGTGTCCAAATAGTTTTTGGTAGAAGAACCTAAAGACACTACTATGTGACTACTTATAATATATCTCACTATTAATCCTTCACTAGGAATTCTATGATGTTTTGATGAGTTTAATAACTTTATTTTTCTATAGAATTTTTTCATACTAGATTATGAATTTGATTTTGAGGTCCCCATAATTTTTGGTGACCATTCTTAGCCAGTGGAAGAAAACTTTTTGACATGGAAAGTGGTGATTTAATGTTCTAATTGAATTATAAATAAGTGGTATTTAATCTTTATCAGTGAGGAAGTATCATATGACATCAGTGTGGTTTTCATTATTGATATGGTTGATGATATTCTGCCCAAGTTGCCAATGAAAAAATCTGTGCTGTTGGTTTATTAGTTATAGACATCATGAATTTTTATGGCATAATTGTGATGAGTATGAGGAGTTGTTCATGAACTTTCTTATATATGGGGTCTTACTCTTATCAACCAAAGAGGTTAGTTCGTGATTTGAAGAATTATGCATCTCCTCCAATAAAACCTTCTATCAAAAGCCCCTAATATTTTAATTTTTGTCTGTTCCTTTTCATCTTTGATACTTCAATCTAGAAGATAATGACACTTTTCTAGTTATTATTGTAGCTTACTTACTTAAGTAGCAAAATGAAGCTCTTGTTTTTTTTCTGAGGTAGTTTAACAGAACTATAAGTTGGAGTATTTCTAGAATTACAAGGATCTCTCGGGTATTTTCTCTCATAAAATATAGCTTGATCTTGATTATATTCATAGAATTAACCATCAGTATAGGATGAATCCACCTATACAAAAGGTAGTACAAAACGATATTATCAAGTGGTTGGATACATGTTTGGTATACCATATCCCTTTTAGTAAATTTGTAAGCCAAGTTCAATGTGTGTTAAAGAAGGATGTAAACACTATTGGTACCTATGCTAAGACTGATTTTATTCAATGTAGTTGTTAATAGGTGGGCAAGTATGCGTGTATTATAGAAATTTTAATGAGTGGACTCAGAAAGATCACTTTTCGATACTTTTTTTTGCATAAGGTATTAGACTATCTTGTTGGTAGAGGATGGTATTTTTCTTCTTAATAATTATTCAAGATACATTCAACTTTCAGTATCTCTTAAAGTCAAGGAGATGACCATTTTCACTTATCCATTTGGGACATTTCTATTCAAGCGGATTTCTTTTGGATTCTACAATGTGTCCGCTATTTATTCTCAAATATGGTGTATATGCATGATTTCTTAGTAGTAGGTGATTCTTTGGAGGAGTTCTTCACTTATTTTGCAATGTGTTAATAAGATACAAGGAGAGTAATTTCATGGTGAATTGGAAAAAAATGTCACTTTATGGTGAATGAAGATATAGTTCTTTGCCACATGATCTCTAAAGGGGAGATTAAAGTTCATAAGTAAAGGATTGAGGTGAATGAAAAATTTCCCCTGCTAATTTTAGTGAAGATTATTCATTGTTTTTTGGGGAGTTTTGGAGTTACATCAAGCACTCCCTTAAAATTGCACATCTCTTTTGTAAGTTGCTTTAGAAGGCGGTGGAGTTCATTTTTGTGATACATGTCTAAAGACATTTGAGTTCTATAAGGAGAAGTTGATATCTTTCTCCATCATTATTGTTTTCAATTGGTCCATACTTTTTAAAATTATATGTGATACGAATGAACTAGAACTTGGATCAATCCTAGGCTAAAGACGTGAAAAGAATATTTATCCCATCTATTATTCTTGAGAAGCACTTAATGTGGCTCGAAAACATTATACTATGACAAAACAAGATTTTCTTTTTCTGATGTTTTTGGTTTTGTGAAGTTTATCTTTGAATAAAAGGTAATATACACACTGACCATACATTTCTTATGTCCCTTATAGAAAAAAAAGATGGTAATTCAAGATTGATTTGATGAGTATTTTTTTTGCTAGAATTTGAATCTGAGGTCAAGGATCGAAAAGGCACCAAAAATCAAGTTGCTAACCACTTGTCAAAACTTGAGGAAAAAGCTATGTTAATATTTATAATGGTTTCATGATCAGAGGGTATTGGTTGTATTTCAATGTTTGATTTCATGGATCACTGATTATGCTAATTTTGTACAAAGTGATCTCATGCACATGGATTTGACCTTCCACCAGAAAATAATATTTGTTTCAACTATGCCAAAATTCTTTTGAGATGAGCCATAGTTGTTATGTGTTTGTACCAATAATATGATTTGGAGATATGTTTTTGAGGTGGAGATATAAGTATGGTGGAGACATATCACTCATCCCCAATTAGGGATCAGCATAATGGAATCCAGAAAACCTATAAGATCATGCAATGTGTTTATTATTGGCCAAATATTCATAACAATGTTGATTTTTATTCAAAGGCTTGTGACTAAAGCTAAAGGCAAAGGGTCATATCTAGGAAGCACAAGCTACCTCTTACCCCAATTCTTGTGATAGAGCTTTTTGATATTCGGGATATTAACTTTATGGCTCTATTTGTAAGCTCTAATAGGATGAAGTACATATTTGTAGTATAAGACCCCTAAAATTTTGATTATTTTTTTTTTTGACCCAACCTCATGCATAATGCCGATTTTTATCTTAAATTATGCTTACAGATGTTAAAAGGGTATTTTGGAAAAGTTTTGGATTTTTTGGAAGGGGTTCGGGGTCATTTTTTGACCTAGAGGCAGTAAGCCTCTAGGTTAAGGATGTGACAAGGAATTTAACCTCCGTGATATTGGTGTGGCATGGTGGTTAATCTCCATGATATTGTTGTTTTAAATTCATCTTGTTTTTTATTTTTTACACTTAGGGTGAGGGACTTTTGGTCCTTTTACCCCTTGTATGACCTTTAAACATAAAATTCACCCTTTTCATCAGTTTTAAGGATCAAAAACCATTCTCTTCTACTTTAACACTTAAACCAAGATACTTCAAGGATTTCACAAAGGATTCACCATTCAAGCTCTAAACTCTAAATATTTTCAATTCCTTGTTTTTTTTTAGGAATTTCTCTCTTTCCCCAACTTTAATTGTACATTTTGGTATTAATTGAATGTCTTTTCATATGATTTAATTGTCGGTTTTGAAATTCAGTAGAGGGGTTTTGGTTTTTATTGATTGAATTACTTCTCCCATGTTCTAAATTGATGATTCATGCTTTAAATTGATATTTTTGGGATTAAATGGGGCATAAATGGTTGGAATAGGGGACACAGGTTTCCCCAAGTTGATGGAATTTTGGATTCATTATTTCATTAACCTTAATCCACTTTGTAAACTTGATTTTAAATATGGAAAATTGCATGGTTTAACTTATTTTTGAAACTAATGCATTGCATTAAATGATAAATGAATGAAAATGGTTTTGGATTGCTTTGGTGGCCTTCATTTTTGATATAAAATGGATCTTGGGAGTCCAATTTAATTATGTGTATTTGGCTTGGCATAATTAATTTTTCTTTTAATCGTATTAGTATAACGATACCAAGTGGTAAATTCCTTAATGAATGACTCCTGGGTTAATGGATTGGTTTATGTTCAAATTATTTTAATTTGGGATTAAAATGAATTGTGTAGCTCACCGTGAAGTTGTAAGTCTTAGGGGGACGAAAATTGAAAACAACTTTTGCAGGCATTGCGGGTCTCTATCACTATGTACCTAATGTATGCTTAATATATATACATATATATATATATATATATATATATAATTAGTGGCTTTATTTTTCCTCGGTTCATGGTGCTAAAATGCATTGGGTCTCTTTAACTAGAGCGAGTTAGACACATATAGCCCATATATGCCTTTAGGACAGATTAACCTTCACATTCAGAGTATATCTTTAAAATCTTATGTTCATTACCCTTGTCCTTATCCTGGCATTCTATATATATATATATATACATCGATATGGTGTAAATGATTTATGACTGAATTATGGTAATTTAATTATTTTATGCTTATTCCCTATGTTACTTGCCAGTGCTTATCCCACTGATTGTCCCTGGATTCTAGATCATTTCATGATGTAGTATTCGAAGGGTATTCTATTGCTCCTATGCTGTGTTAGGTTTTTGAGCAGGTTTGTTGAATTTTTGTGAAGTGGTCATCCCCTATCCTTTGGAAATCCTTGTCATTTCATTATTCTTTCTTTATTGTCATAGTACTTTTGGATTCTTTTTTGTCATATTCATGGGCATGTCTCGACTTAAATTTTACTCTAGTTTTATTGGATTTTGTAGACAAGTGTGGGTGGATTCTTATTTGAATTATTTGAATCATCATTTCGTTCATCTATTCCTATTATTATTATACTTGGTTTAAGCAGCCTCCCATTTATTTTTGTGATTATTATGCTCTTAAGGTTAGGCTAAAGGGGTGGTTTGGTGTCTATGATGGGCTTGAGATATCCATCACGACTAAACCCTAGTTTGGGTCTTGAAAAGTTTGGTTTCAGAGCATGGTTCAGGATGATTGAGTGTCCACAAAGTTGTGTCGAGTAGATTCCCTTTTAGTGGTGTGTAGCGCGCCACACTTACAAAGGGAAGGCTATAAGGCATTTTGAAATATTTACCTTTCTTTTGTTTTATTTCAGTCTATAGAGTAGTGTTATGAAACTTTTCTAACTCCTGGCTACCTCATGTTTCAGATCATTCCTCAACAAAGATCTGATGTCCGTAGAAACTCCACTGGTATGTCTGTTCCACCTAAGGACAATGTGGAGGGGACTCACTCTGTTTATAAAGTACATACCGGGTCTAGGGTTAGTACTCCTTATTAAACCACTCTACGTGGGGTTCAGCCTCTCCCTATTAGTCCTCCCCAATCTTTCCAAGATAGTGAAGCTTGTGCTCAGTCACCTCATGGAGATATCTCTTATGCAGAGTTTTGTCAGTCTATTCATATGTTTACTCAATTGGTGGCATCACAGTCTCTTCAGTCAGATCTTGTTGATTCTATTGCTCATTCATTTAAGGTGTCACGAACCAAAAATAAGGGTAATGATCCCACTTGTTGCGGAATACCTTGACAAGTAAGCCTATCATCCAAACTGATACTAAAAAAGGAAAAGATAGAAGTACCCTAAGATAAGTCTTCTAGAATGAAGTTGAACCATACAAGTAATTGTTATAATATGAAAAGAACATATCCAAATACAATGCATTTCCAAAATCAGGTGTCAATACAGTAAGAACTACTAATAAAAATCATGAGTCAAATACATGAGAAATATCCACACAGGGTCAATATCTGTCTCCCAATACAAAGAAAGACATAACTACAATAGAGAGATAAAGGTGAGGTGCAGATACATTAATTTCCAACAGCTACCTTGATAAAGCTGAAGAAACTCGAAACCAACCAATCTGAGGAACACTCGAGCTAAGACCTACACCAAAAGGATGTAGTAGACATGAATGCGGTCCACTTGTACTCAATAGGTATCATAGGCTAACCAAGAAAATTATTAAATAAATTAAACAAAATATATAATAAGAGAGCACCACCCGCAATCAGAAAATGTCCAACAATGATAGCCCACACCACTTACACTAATATGTAACACCCCATATTTTTTAGCAATAAATTAAACCATCTTCCCTACGTGTGTAAGCTATAATCCCATGATTATGTTTGAATTCATATGTCATAATCAATATCATAGTGTGTGAAGTGCTTTTGAGGTGAAAAATGTTCATAGGAATCACTTAGAACAAAGTTGAGCTAAGAGCCTTTATTCGGCCAAAGTTTTGTATTCTATTCAAAAAAGGTCTATTTTGAATATCTATAAATTTTTATATACTTTGTATTTTTCAACTCACAACCCACCAAATTGTAAATAATTAAATTGACATTACAACGATACCTATTTTGCCTTAGTCTGTTACCTGAGTGAAAAGTTATAGCTATTTTCGTGAGAGGCAATGAGGGCACATGATAAGCCTGCACTGTGGGGCTTACAACGTCGGACTGGAGCGTACATCTCAGGGTCGATCTCCCCAGAATGAATATCGCATCACCTTGTCCATTCCTTTATATTTTTAATTATTAAGGGTCAAGGGAAACTTTGGTCCTTTTCCCTCAACCCAAGCATCCAATTGATGATTTATAACATCCAAAAGGACACTTTTGCCAATCATCTTCAAAATTTTCTCTCAATAAACCCTCATTCTTCCCCAAGAATAATTCAAGCTTCATTCTCAAGAAGGTCAAGGATTCGAACTCTAAATTTCAAGAAACCCTCAAGAAACTTCTAAGAAATCATCTAATTAAGGTATGTAGGAGTTCATCCATTGGTCCCATTTCACCCATGGAGCTTAAAACACCCTCTTTTCAATTGAAAAATGGATTTTTATTTCAATTATGGAGTTTTGTATGTTCAAGATTGATTTAATTCATGTATTTCCTTAGTAGTTTAACTCAATTCATGTTTAAGAATGATTCTATGAAAAGTTTGGTTAACCCATGCTTCAAGTTTCAATCTCCCATGTTATTTCAAGACAATCTCATATTATATCCTCAAGTCTTGGTTACAAGTATTTTCAAGTAGAATGAGTCATATCATGGTTTGTGTATTTAAATTCCCATATCATGTTCAATTGATTTCAGGATGAATCCCAGTTTATTAATTTATCCATGTTATCCTATTATTTTCCCATGCTTTAACTCATGACCCTCATGTGTTTGATGAAATGCCTATGAGATGAATTTTGAACAATGACCACTATGATTATTTGTAAAGCTATATATGTCATTATTTATATTTATGTTTAGTGCTGGGGGTTAGGAATACACGAAACTTTGTTGTTTACATATTTTTTAGTATCTTCATAATGGTTTCAGCTTAACCACGAGCCTTGTCATTCTTTTAAGCTTAGTTTAGTTTGGTAAATAGTATCTTTCAGTTGGGAGTAAGATTTAGCACCAAGCGAATCCAGGATGGTGCCTTCCCTATCTGTTAGGAAAATTCGTTAGTAGCAGTACCTGTATTACAGAACCACATAGCTAGCGTAGGTTATGAGGAGTCACCGATCAGTATCAGCTTGACTACCTCCCAGGGGTCACCCGTCAGTATAGGCTTGAATCCACACAAGGATCACCTATTTGTTTATGCCTGATACCCTGGTTCTTTAGTAGCTTAATGGATCTAGACAACCATTGTTAGTACCCGTGAAATAGTACTAACACCTTTCAAATTAGTGTCACAGGTTGGACCTCAATCAACTTATAGTGGGGCATGTCAGATAGACGATACCTCCCATAGTTTCATTTAATATTCAGTGTATTTTCAGTTCAGGTTTGCTTTACTAAGTGTGCAGAGACTTCTAGATATTTAGTTATACAGATTTTAGTATTTCAAAATTATAAATTGTTTCAATGACATAACAAATATACACTTAGCCTTTCATTATCATATATTATAGTTTTCACGCATTCATGATTTGTTATCTCATGTTATTTAGTTAGTCCTTACGTCGTCTACATAGTACTCCACAGTTTCAGTCTAGTTATTAGTTAATTAGTATACAGTTCTCAGTTTATTAGTATCCAGATACTAGATATTTAGTATTCAACTTCAGTCATTTAGTTAATCAAATCATCTTAGTATATGCTATGTTCGATTTTATATGTTTATACATTTGTGCTCAGTATAATTGAATATTTAGATCCTCGAGTTATTCCAGTTTCTATCACGTAGTTTCAGACACAATATTCATACAGTATTCATGTTTTACTATTTTCCATCTTCAGTTCTACTTATATTATAAAAGTAAAGTTTTATGAAACTAGGTGTAGTGATTCACCATTTTATCGGATTATGTTTGTTACTCATGATTTAAGCTACTTCAGATTTAAGCCTCTTGGTGAGTCTACTTATACATAACATGCATGTTTTAAGATTAGTTGGAAATCATTTTTACTTATTGCATTCACCCCATTTACTTAGTACATTCCAAAAGTACTGATCCACATATATTTCTTTGTGTTACATTGTCTCATAAGGTAGGTACCAGTTATAGTCTATGCATCATAATCAGATAATTGCAGCTTCCAGTCAGCAGGTGATGAGTCTCCTATTTTAGGGACTCCAGTAAGATTTAGTTATTGTACTGTGTTGTATTTTTGATTTTCCATATGTATTGATTAATGGTAGTTGGAGGTATGTCTCAGCTATCCATAGTCATTATAGTAGAGGCTTCATAGATGTTAGTCAGAGTCAGTCATGTAATTTGAGTTCTTTTCGCAGTTTTATTAGATTGTAAATTTTTATCAATTACATACTTATTCAGATTTCATTATTATTATGTTTCCGCACAGCAGAACTAGTTATTTAATATAATATAAATCAGTTTCTTAACAGTATTATAGTTCATGGGTTAGCTTGGGATCACTTGTGTTTCCAAGCACCATGTTACGACTAGGGGGTAGTCTCAGGTCATGACATAACAGTTCTACAATCAAAAACAACAATAACAAACCCAGTGTATTCCCGCAGTGTAGGGTCTGGGGTGGGTAAGATATACGCAGTCCTTACCCCTACCTCTGAAGAGGTAGAGAGGCTATTTTCGATAGACCCCCAACTCAGGATAAAGGATAGTAAACAAGGGGAGAGATGACATAACTGAAATAAAGAATAAGAAATAATTAAATAAAATCAGAGAAGTATGAGATACGGCAAATAAGAGCAACACGGAAAAAGAAAAATAGGAACTAAGAAATAAGAAATAGGAAATCCACCTAGTAGTAACATACACTCACATACCAAAGACACCTATGTACATAGTCCTATGATTACTAACCTAGCTACATAATAACTCTGCTGACTGCTTGCTATAACCCACACACAAATACTAGCCTTTTACCCTTATTTTCGACCTACAATAGCCAAACATAGTGCAACAACACACCAGATAGGTATACTATAATACACAATATCACATATAAGTAGAACAAAATAGGAACATGCATAATCAAGATCAAAAAGTATGCCTAAGGGAAGAAAGAACAATTAGACATTAACAAGTCAAGATATAGAACAAATATATAGATGAAAAGTCATTAGGGAAATACAAGCACAACATAAATAGGATAAAACAAGTGCAATGTATATGATGGTGATGATGATGATGATGCTCGAGGTCATCCCAAAACATTCAAGATCATCTCACAACCCCCATATACACCCAAAGAGGCAAGCCTTCCAATGTGGGACCCATTGAGGGTTTATTAACCCATATACGATTCGTATATCTATATCCAAATCTTCTTTCTGGCATATCCCTCCAGGAGAGTTTTTATAAGATGTCACATTTTATGTCATGAAAAGGTGCTGTCAGTGTTACTCAAGTATTGCCATGGTAGTACCATTTGTTCCATGAATGAGTATGATATGAGCATGATAATGCTAAACAAAAAATCACTATGAGTATTCCAACAACCAACCACATGGTATATTTTCACAAACAACCACAATGATACATTTCCATAACTACTATGTGAGACAATATCCACTTATTATATTCGTTCATACATGACGGTCCACATGTTTCATATGCCAAAAGTATGAATATATATATATATATATGCATATATATATATATATATTAAAATACATCAAATGTAGCATGATAGGCATTTGCACCAACATATTATGACTATTCATATGTATTAAAGACTATCACCATCATATAGGACCCCACACGGTCGTACATATCACATAATATCTTAACTTCATAATTTCATCACATATAGGCCCCCACATGGTCCCAACACATAGATAGCCATTTGTCATAATTAGTTCCCACACTTAACATGCATTATATATGATTATTTACTACACAGCATAGTATGAAATAGTTAAGTCATAAGCTACTTTGAATGACAAAACACATCCATTACACTTCAAACCCATAACCTTACTTTCCAGAAATGATTTTGAACTTCACTAAAAATATCAAACATAGGATTTACGCATCAAACCAAAACCAAAGAATTGACTTCTTTAGGTTTTGGGCCAAAATGAACTTTAGAAATGGTTTTAAAAAAGGAAAAACTATAACTTTACTTCAAAAATATGTTCCCCATATTTTTAGGAACCTACAGTTGAAAATCCAAGTCAAATTAAGTATAAAATGAGTTACAAATTGAATAAAAATCATTTTTGAGCTTTACCGAGTAAAATCTTTGAAATTCAAGTTAAAATTAAGAATTAGAATTGTTTTGAAGGTTAAATTGATGAAAAATAGTAATATAAGATTAAAACATTATTCAAGTGAAAAGAAGTGAAATTGAGGTTTACAATCAAGTCCTATGATTTTTGAGATTTTGAGAAATTAATCAAGGAATTAGAGTAGAAAAGGAAGAAATCTCACCTTAAATTTGTAAAAGAATAAGGAAATAGATGTTAACCTTGCTTCCTAAGCCCCCCCAAGCTTCATTTTTAAGTTCCCACACTAGTTTAGGGATTAATTCTCAATAGGCAAGATGAAAAATGAGCAAAATGGGTCCAAAAAGCTTCTTTAATAGTGTAGATTTTTCTACAGAAGTAATTGGAAAAAGTCATTTTTTAAGTACAACCCGGACTTCAACTGGGTGATCATAATTCATTTAGAGACTGATATATGCAAATGAACAATGCAACAACACTAAATTCAACTTTCCAAACTGAATGGCGATATCAAATTTTTGAAAAAAATATTATTTTCACATAGTTGATCACTAAAATCTGAAATCTCAATTTTCTAAATCGATGATCAAAATAAGATTTAATAGCCATAAAATCTCACCAAATATGTTACCACCCTAAAGTCAACATTCTGGAGCTATTGGTGAAGTCGGATTTGCTATTGGTGGTCATTGCAAACAAATACTGGTCCCACACCCATATTCCATTTTTCCAACTTTTTAACCAATAGGGTGAAATGAGCTCGGGTGCATCAAAACCCAAAAGATTATCTACCTAGCCTAAATTTAATATTTTAGAGTTGATGGAATAGTCCATTTAACCATCTATCGTACAAATCAAGAGATATTCACATAAGTTAAAAATAAGGCTCTCGAAGCCATCAAAAACTACGATATCACATAAATGGTATCAAAATGCATTAAGAACTATCATAATCACACACACACACCCCAAAAATACTATAATGCAACTACAAAGAGGTTTAAAATTGTCAAATAACACAGAAATGAACATTCCATATATTTCATCAAAAACTTGGCCATTACATGAAGTCCCTCGGGTTGGCAAGTTTAAGGTTAAATTCCCTTAACCTTCACAGGATCTAAGGTTGAGAAGGATCCACAGGGGTTCATTATTGAGATAGAAAAAAATTTATAGAGTGATGTATGTTATTGATTTTGAGGGTATGAAGTTTGTTGTCTATCAGCTGAAAAATATTCCTTACCAGTGGTATGAGGAATGGGAGGCAATGAAGGGTGATAATGTTGAACAGGTAGTGTGGGATGGCTTTGCAGGTGCTTTTCTTGATCACCCCTTTCCTCAGGGGTTGAAGAAAACTAAGGATGAATAGTTTTTTAATTTTAAGCAGGGTAAGTTGAGTGCCAAGGAGTATGCTCTACTTTTTTAGTAGTTGGCTCATTATGGTCCAGAGTCGGTGTCTAATATTAGGTCATAAATTTGAAAGTTTGCTTCTAGTTTGTCCCATGATTTGGTGATGGAATATAAGGCTTTTATGTTGAATAATAATATGAACATCTCCAGGCTGGTGATTTATATATAATAGGCTGAGGATGAGAAAAAAAGTAGGATAAGATAGGAAAAAGGCAAAATAAAAAGTTTAAATATTAAGAGCAGAGTGTAAGTCATCAGAACAACGGGAGAAATGGTAGAAAATTTACTATGAAGAAGAATTAGTGATATTCATATTTAACTACTAGTGATACTTACCCTAAGACCTCGATGATCATTGTTTATAGGCTAGCAGTGGGCCTAAGGCACAAGGTGCCCAGTCATAGGCTAGTATGGCTCAGTCAGCCCCACCTTACCCTACTTGGAATTTTTGTGGGAAGTTTCACTGTGGATATTGTAAGAAAGAGAGAAATTATGGGAAGCATTCCATCGATACCAAATTCACACAAATCTAACACCCGGGCGAAGAATTAGAGCTTTTTTAGTGATACAGCATATCACCTAAGCCTTCAGCGCATCGCGGAGATAGCTCAAATGGAAATTGTCAATTTTTAGTTTTGCTCCACGATAGTGGCACGTCGCGCCAAACTTCTAGGTCATAGACAAGGTGGCAACGCGATAGCTTTGCATCACGCCACCGTACGATTTCCCATTTGTCACTTTCCAGTGACTTGGCGCGATAGTGGCGCATCGCGCCAAAGATGAAAATTGGGAGATTTTTTCAGAAATTAAATATGTGTCCTAGGATTAAAAGGGTCGATTTCCCACCCTATATAAGTCATATAACATGAGATTTGGCCATAATTCAGCAACTTATACTCCAATTACTTTTAAAACCAATTAAGAACAAGCCCTAGGGTTATCATAGAAGGTTCAATTCCAAGGGAATTCACTATAAAATTTCAAGAATCTCACCATGAATCTTCATAGAATCACAAGTTAAGGTATGTATAGTGTTCATTCATGGACTCCTTTCATCCATGAAGACCAAGAATCTCTTTTCTAAAGTAAAGATTTTAGATTTTCTTTATGAACTTCATTTTGGGTTTATTTTGTTTATGTTGAGAATGATCAATTGTATTCAACTCTATGTTTGGTGATTAATGTTATGTGGAATTGATTTGTATAGATGTATATTCATGTGAAACTATGATTAAACCCTAGGATAATGAAATTATATGTTGAATCATTATGTGTAATTATTGTATAATGGTGTCTACATATATTATGCATATTATGTATTTGATTAAATACTGATATGAAGGAAAAGAGCCCAACTAGAATGGTCTTATGAAATCCCCATGTTTGTACAAGTTTACGCATTTTAGATGTTTGATGAAATGCTTCAATATATGAATTATGAATTGTGTTGTTGGCCATGTGTTCACATAAGTCATGCTATGTCAGTTTCTTTCCATCGAGTCCTGGGGGTACTTTTACCTGACTATTTATTTGTGTGCCTAGAGCCACGTCATTTTTTTATGATCTCCTCAGTGAAGCTATGATCCAAAGAACTCAGTCAGTCATGTGACTCAGGAAATCTCAGAAATCTCAGTAATATCAGTAGTTCCGTAATATCAGTGATCTCAGTACTTAGTAATCTTAGTAACCTCAGTATTCCTAGTCAATCTCAGTAACTTCAATATTTTTAGTCAGTCCTCAGAACTCAGTACATTCTGTCAGTCTACGAAACTCAGTAAATTTAGCTTAGCTCCGCTAAACTATACTATTAGTTTCAATTCAGTTTAGCTAATCATTTCAGTTTAGTTAATCAGTTTAGCTTAATTAATCACTTCAGTGTCTTTTAGATGGGAGTAGGATTTATCAATAAGCGAGCCTAGGGATGGGGACTCATCCTCTAGATAGGACTAAAATCCTAGAAGCAATCCTTAAGTTCCATAACTATGTTGACAGCATAGGTACGAGATGTCACCCATTAGATAGGACTGACATACTCAGGGTTCACCCGTTAGAATATTTAAATGTATAGGACTGATCCTAGGGGTCACCCGCTAGATTAGGACTTACTCCATACAGTTGTCTTTACCAGTAGTACGGCACTTACACCATTGCTGCTGGGGTTACAAGTTGGACCCCAGTTAGATTAGTATGGGGCATATTGGTTATATGAATACATCCTACTCTTTCAGATACAAAATTAGGACTGTCAAATACAGTCAATTCAACTTAGTAGTATAGATTAAGGACTATCATATACAGTCAGTCCTTATCGTTATTAATAGACTTCGAGATCACCCATTAGACAGGATTGATCTCAACTATGGTCAATTAGTAACGGTATCATTAAATTTAGAGATCACCTACCAAATAGGGCTAATCTCAGATTCAGTTACTCAAATACAGTATGGAGCTCAGCTGGTTCCATCAAATTTAGGAATATCAGATATAATCACTAATGTTATAAGTTATATCAGTTATAAGAACTCATGTTATAAGTATTCAGCTTTAGGACTATTAGACACAGTCAACCAAACCAGTTCTTCATAATCAGATCTATCAGAAATAGTTATTCGTGTATTAGTAACATAGTATCATTCCCTTAGATATTAATAATTTCATGTTATTAGTAAAATCAGTATTCAGAACTTAGCATTTAGTCCTATCACGATGTCAGTTACAGTTACATATGCATGCATGTATTCTCACATTTATGTTAGTCAGTCAGTTAGCATTGTTCATGCATATGAACATAGTGCATTCAGCCAACCTCACTTACATAACAGTACATTCAAAGTACTGACGCATTTGCGCTATGGTGTCTTATACCATAGGTTTAGAAGCACGAGCTCTAAAGAACTAATAGCATCCTAGTTCAGCTATCAGAGTTAGCAGTGAGTCCTCATGCTTCGAGGACATGATGATTACATTATATTTTAGTTTTCAGTTTATTTTAGTAGTTGGGGACATATCCCATCAACTCCTTATTCAGGCAGTTTAGAGGCTTTCAGACTATAGTGTGTTCAGATAATTATCTCAATTAAGATTTTCGGCATGAGTTATTTAGTCATGAATTAGTCTGTGGTTGCCCTATGCATCACCCCAGTATCTTAGAATGATGAGCGTTCTTAAAGGGACATAGTATCCCATGGGGGAGAAACCCAATTATTTCCCAACGCTCTTATGTCTTAAATTAAGTTTATTTTCACTTAAGGAATCCAGTTTAGAATAGAGGGTAATCATAAGTTGACCCTCAAAGTCCTAACCTCAGCTATGGTCAAAGTATTCAGAGGCTTAGTTCAGTTCTGGAAATTCAGTTTATGTATCATGTTTCATCCTTAGTCATATTCCAAGGTTCCAGTTCATGTATACTTCTAGCTTAATAATGGGCTCATCAGTGGTTTTCAGTCATGTAATAGTTTTATTAAACTTACTCGATTCCCTGTTCAAATTACCATTACAAACTTGGTATTCAGTTCATTCTCAGATTTCCATTACAAACTTGGTACTAAGTATTCTTGCATATTCAGTCATGCATTCATATACCTCTTTAGTTATGTAATCATGCATCAGATAAGCATTCTTACAATGAGAAATTCATTTCATCAGTACATTCAGTTATGTATTCAGAATTCAATTATCCGTGCATCAGCTATGCATGAATTCAACTTATCAGTCAGGCATCAAATTTGCTTGTTCAGTATGCTATATTCAAATCTTCAGTCATATCAGTCATGAGGTCATGACTCAGTTATTCATATTCAGTATATACGTTAGTTCATCTTCTCCCCTCTCACTCATTCTTATTTGAGGACGAATGTTCTCAAGGGGGAGATATTGTAATACCAGTATTTTTCCTCGCTTGAAAATTTTTCTAAAGAATGTTAGAAGCTTTATTTGAAAGATGAATCCACTTTTATAGATGTGTTATTTTCAAGTTTTTTACTTTTTGTTATGTTGGAAATTTCATAAGCTTTTCATCGATACCAAATTCTCCTAAATATGATACCTGGATGAAGATTTAAAGCCTTTTTAGTGAGACAGTGTATCACGTAAGCCATCAGCGCATCGCGGAGCCAGCTTAATTGGTAATTGTCAATTTCTAGTGATGCTCTACAATAGTGGCACATCTCTCCAAACTTCCAGGTCTCAAACAGGGTGAAAACGCAATAGCTCCGCGTCGCGCCAATCTGAAGATTCCCAATTGTCCAGTTTCAGTGAATTGGTGCGATAGTGGCGCGTCGCGCCAAAGATAAAAATTGGGAAATTTCTTAGAAATTAAATACATTTCCTAGGGTTATAATGGTCAATTTTACACCCTATATATAAGCCTTATAACATGAGATTTGGACACAATTAACCAGCTTATACTCAATTACTCTAAAAAACTCTCAAGAACAAGCCCAAGGGTTTTCATAAAAGGTTTAATTCCAAGGAAATTCACCATCAAATTTCAAGAATATCTCCTTTAATATTCATAGAATCACAACATAATGTGTGGGTAGTGTTCATTCATGGACTCTTTCCATCCATGAAGCCCAAGAATCTCTTTCCCAACTTCAACTTTATGGATTTCTTTATGAGTTTTATGTTAGGTTTGTTTTGTTCATGTTAAGATTGATTAATTGAATCTAATCCATGTTGGTTGATTAATTTTATGTGGAATTGATTACTATAAATGTATATTCATGTGAACTTACGATTAAACCCTATAATGAAGAAATTAGAATTGAACCATGATGTCTATTTTTTGTATGATGTTCTTTTTTTACATATTTTATGCCTACTATGTGTTTGATTGAATGCCTAGATAAAGGAAAAGTGTCTAATTAGCATTATATCATGAAATCCCCATGTACATAAAAGTTTATGTCTATGACATGTTTGATGAAATGCTTCAGTATATGTATTATGATGATTATTATGTATTCAAGTAAGTTATGCTTTGTCAGTTTCCTATTGTCGAGTCCTGGGGGTATTTGTACCTGAAACATTAGCTGTGTACCTAGATCCATGTCATGTTTTCACGATACTCTTATTCAAGCTATTAATTTGTTGACTTCAGATAGTCTTATGACTCAGGAAAAATCTCCATGATCTCATGACTCAGTCAGTTGCCAGATATCAGTAGTATTCTATCAGATAATGAAACTTAGTAACTCAGCTTATGTTCATTTTAGTAAATAATGTTCAGTGTCTTTCAGATGGGAGTAGGATTCAGCACCGAGCGAGCCTAGGGATAGGGAATCACCCGCTAGATAAGACTGAGATCCGTAGAAGTAATCCCTAAGTTCTAGAACTACGTAGCCAACGTAAGTTGAGATGCACCCTACGTGTTTAGGGACATATATACATCTCATTTAGGTTACTTACTAGGAGGGGTTGACGGAAGAGCTCCCAATCAGAGCGGGTATACTTATAGCAGGTCTTTACCAGTGGTGTGGTACTAGCACCCTTCCTGCTGGGGTTATAAGTTGGACCCCACCAGTTCAGTTTCGTGGAATTTTGGTTAGATAATCACTTCCCATAGTCTTAGTTTTAGTCTTAATATCAGTAAAAGAACTCATATAATTCTTCAGATTTTAGGACTGTCAAATACAGTAAATTCAGATACAGTAAAGAACTCAACTAGTTCCATTAGATTCAGGACTGTCAGATACAGTCACTCATGTTTTTAGTTATATCAGTTCTTAAAACTCATGTTATTAATTATATCAGTTATCTAAACTTATGTTATTTGTATTCAACTTCAGGACTGTCAGATATAGTCAACCAAACTAATTTTTCATAATCAGAACTATCAGAAATAATTATTTATGTATCAGTAACTAGTATCATTCCCTTAGTATACGATTATACAGTATCACTCTTTCTTACTTATCAGTGACTCAGGGGTCAATATTAGTACACTCAGTATTCAGTCCTATCATGATCTCAGTTACAGTTACGTAGTCATGCATTTATTCTCACGTTCATGTTAGTCAGTCAGTTAGTATTGTTCATGTATATGAACTTATTGCATTCATCCTACCTCACTTGCATACTAGTATATTCAAAGTACTAACACATTTATGCTATGGTGTCTTATACTATAGGTTTAGAAGCACGAGCTCCATAGAACCAGTAGCATCCCAGTTCAGCGACCAAAGTTAGCAGTGATTCCTCATCCTTCAAGGACATGCTGATTTCATTACTAATTTAGTTTTTAGTTTATTTCAGTAGTCAGAGTTAGTTGGGGATATGTCCCATTAACTTTATATTCAGATATCTTAAAGGCTTTTAGACTATAGCATGCCAGAGAGTTACTTCAGATTTGTTTTGGTATTTGTTGTACCATTTTCAGACATTTCTCTATTAGATGTTTATTCAGTTTTAAACCTTTTGGCCTTACATCTTTTACATATTCTGCATAATTTTAGTATATTATTCATTGCTTAGTTACAGATATTAGTCATGGTTTAGATTGTGGTCCTTTAGGGTCATAAGCACTTTGCAGCATTCCAGGTACCAGATTCAGGGCATTAGTCCTTGCCCTCTTATTCTTATTTTCTTTCATCTTAATCTTTTGATCAGCCTAAGTTAGGAAGTGGTAGCCGTACTCAGTATAGTCATAAGATTTGAGTCCCATCTCCATCTTCAACTAGTGCACCAGTACCCAAGTTTAGGAATGACAGTCGTGATGGGTCACTATGCTCTAAGGCCAAGGGTAGTGAGGACAGGAGTCTTACTTATCCGCTTTGCAAAGAGTATGGTAAGAATCACCTAGGTGTATATAGAGCAAGCAGTGAGGTATGTTTTGGATGTGGTAAGCTAGGCCACTTGCTGTGGGAATATAGAGTAAGGGCTCAAAAGGGAAAAGATTTACGCCAGTAGGGCGTCACTTCCAGTACCACTAGTGGT
Organism: Capsicum annuum; assembly: GCF_002878395.1. Taxonomy (NCBI): domain Eukaryota; kingdom Viridiplantae; phylum Streptophyta; class Magnoliopsida; order Solanales; family Solanaceae; genus Capsicum; species Capsicum annuum. The sequence goes on along the minus strand of NC_061111.1, from coordinate 94,329,793 downwards.
TAGCGTCATAATAGGTTTTACGCTCTTCAGACTCTCCCTGATCAAGGAACTATCCTCAGCATAGATTCGGGTACATTATAGGTCCTTCATACTTATAATATGCATTGTTAGACCTCTTTCTCTCATTTTAGATTAAGATTTTCAGGATGAGTTATTCAGTCATGAATCAGTCCGTGGATGCCCTGTGCATCACCCCAATATCTTAGTAAGGTGAGCGTTCTTAGAGGGACATAGTGTCCTAAGGGCGAGATACACCATTATTCTCCAATGCTCTCATGTCTTAATTTAAGTTTCTCTTCCCTTAAGGAATCCAGTTTAGAATAGAGGGTAATCATAAGTTAACCCTCAAGTTTGAATCTCAATCATGACCCATGTATTCAAGGGCTCGGATATATTTACGAAATTCAGTTTATCTACCTTGTTTCAGCCTCAGTCATGTTCTCAGGTTCCAGTTCAAGCATACTTCAAGAATAATCATGGGGTCATTAGTGGTTTTCAATCATGTAATATTTTTATTAAACTTACTTGGTTCGCTGTTCAAATTACCATTACAAACTTGGTATTAAGTTCATGCTCAAATCCCCATTACAAATTTGGTACTAAGTACCCTTGCATATTCAGTCATGCATACATATATAAATTCAATCATGTAATTATGCATTAGACATGCATTCTCACTACAGGAAAGTCATTTCATCAGAATATTCAGTCATGTATTCATGAGTCAATTATCAGTCATGTTTTAGGTATGCATGAATTCAACTTATTAGTCATGCATCCGATAGGTATGTTCAGTACATTATATTCAGATATTTAGTCATGTAAGTCATGAGATCATGTTTCAATTATTCATGTTCATTATGTACGTAAGTTTATGTTCTTTCCCTCACTCTCAGTCTCATTCGAGGATGAATGTTCTCAAGGGGGAGATATTGTAATACTCGTACTTTTTCTAACTTGAAAATTTTTCCTAAAAATATTAGAAGTTTTATTTGAAAGACGAATCCACTTTTGTACACACAGTATTTTTAATATTTTTACATTTTGTCATGTGAGAAATTAAATAAGCTTCCCATCGATACCAAATTCGTCCAAATCTAGCACCCGAGGGAAGATTTTGAACCTTTTTAGTGATACACTGTATCACTTGAGCCTTCAATGTGTCGCGAAGATAGCTCAAATGGAAATTGTCAATTTCTAGTGTTGCTCCATGATAGTCGCGCATCACACCAAACTTCCAGGTTCTAGATAAGGTGGAAACGCAATAGCTCCGCATCGTGCCATCATGCAATTTTCCATTTGTCATTTTCAAGTGACTTGGCACGATAGTGGCGCGTCATGCCAATGATGAGAATTGGGAAATTTTCCCAAAAATTAAATACGTGTCCTAGGGTTAAAAAGGTCAATTTCCCACCCTATATAAGTCTTATAACATGAGATTTGGCCATAATTCAACAACTTATACTCAATTACTCTCAAAAACTCTCAAGAACAAGCCCTATGGTTTTCATAGAAGGTTAAATTCCAAGGGAATCCACCATAAAATTTCAAGAATCTCTCTGTCAATCTTCATAGAATCACAAGCTAAGGTATGTATAGTGTTCATTCATGGACTCCTTTTGTACATGAAGCCCAAGAATATGTTTTCTAAAGTAAATATTTTAGATTTTCTTTTTGAACTTCATGTTGGGTTTATTTTCTTTATGTTGAGAATGATCAATTTATTCAATGCCATGTTAGGTGATTAATATTATGTGGAATTGATTTATATAGATGTATATTCATGTGAACCTATGATTAAGCCCTAGTATGATGAAATTAGATGTTAAATCATGATGTGTAATTGTTGTATAATGATGTCTACATATATTATGCCTATCATGTGTTCGATTAAATGTCGATATGAAGGAAAAGTGCCCAACTAGCATGATATTATGAAATACTCATATTTGTACAAGTTTATGCATATCACCTGTTTCATGAAGTGCTTTAATATATGAATTATAAATTGTGTTGTTGTTCATGTGTTCACGTAAACCATACTATGAAAGTTTCTTTCCATCAAGTCCTCGGGTTACTTGTACCCGAAAATTTAGCAGTGTGCCTAGAGCCATGTCATATTTTCATGATTTCCTCAGTCAATCTATGATCCATAGAACTCAGTCAGGTATGTGACTCAGGAAATCTTAAAAATCTCAGTAATCTCAGTAGCTCAGTAATCTCAATTATCTCAGTACTCAGTAATCTTTGAAACCTCAGTATTCCCAGTTAATCTCAGTAAATTTAGTATTCTCAGTCAGTCCACAGAACTCAGTAGCATTCCGTAAGTCAACAAACTCAATAAATTAAGTTTTAGCTCCGCTAAATGATACCATCAGTTAATTAATTTAGTTTAGTTAAATCAGTTCAGTTTAGTTAATTAGTTCAGTGTCTATTCAGTTGGGAGTAGGATTAACCACCGAGTGAACCTAAGGATAGGGACTCACCTGTTATTTAATGAAGGGTGTGATCCTTAGTATCAATCCTTGTGTTTCAGAACAACGTATCTAGCGTAGGTTGAGATACACCCTACATATTTAAGGATATATATACACATATCATTTGGGTTACCTACTAGGAGGGGTTGATAGAAGAGCTCCCTGTCAGCGAGGGTATACTCACAGTAGGTCATTACCCATGGAACGGTATTAACACCCTTCCAGCTGGGGTTACAATTTGGGCCCCAGTTAGTTTAGTATGGGGCATGTCGGTTAGATGAGTACATCTCACAGTTTTAGTTATAGAATTAGGACTATCAGATACAGTCAATTCAGCTCAATAGTATACATTTTAGACAAACAGATATAGTCATTCCTTATCATTATAAATAGACTTTGGGATCACCCATTAGATAGGATTGATCTTAACTATGGTCAATAAGTAATGGTATCATCAGATTTAGAGATCACCTGCTAGATAGGATGGCTCTCAGGTTCAGTTACTCAAATACAGTACGAAACTCAGCTAATTCTATTAGATTCAGGACTGTTAGATACAGTCACTTATGTTATCAGTTATATAAGTTATCAGAACTCATGTTATCAATATTCAGCTTCAACACTATAGAAAACAGTCAACCAGACCGGTTCTTCATAATCAGAACTATTAGAAATAGTTATTCATGTATCAGTAACATAGCATCAATCCCTCAGATATCAATAATTATATTTTATTAGTAAACTTTGTATTTACAACTTAGCATTTAGTCCTATCACGATGTCAGTTACTATTATGTATGTATGCATGTATTCTTACGTTCATGTAAGTCAGTCAGTTAGTATTGTTCATGCAAATGAACCTATTGCATTCAGCCTACCTCACTGGCACACCAGTTTATTCAAAGTACTGACGCATTTGTGCTATGGTGTCTTATACCATAGGCTTAGAAGCATGAGCTACAGAGAGCCAGTAGCATCCCATTTCAGCAATAAGAGTTAGCAATGACTCCTCATCATTCAAGGACATGATGATTGCATTACTATTTCAATTTTCAATTTATTTCAGTAGTTGGAGTTAGTTGGAGACATGTCCCATCAACTCCTTAATCAGACAGTTTAGAGGCTTTCAGACTATAGCATGCCAGACAGTTACTTCAAATTTTTTTTGGTATTTACTATACCATTTTTAGACATTATTTTATCAGATGTTTATTTAGTTTTGAAAATATGGCCTTACAACTTTTACATATTCCTCATAATTTTAGTATATTATTTAGTGCTTAGTTACGGATATCAGTCATGGGTTAGCTTGTGGTCCTTCGGGGTCATAGGCACCGTGTAGCATTTTGAGTACCAGATTAGGGGCGTTACAAACTTTTATACCATTTTTCAGTTATGTACTAGTATTGAACCTTATTGTCTTTCAGTTCATGTTTCCGTATTTATGATATTCTTATAATTATTTAGTACTCAATTTACAGATATCAGTCATGGGTTAGCTTGTGGTCCTTCGGGGTCATGGGCACTGTGTAGCATTCCATGTACCAGATTTGGGGTGTTACAAACTTGGTATCAGAGCTTAAGGTTCAATAGTGTCCTAGGAAGTCTGAAAATCCGCATCGAGTAGTCTTGTACATGCATGTGTTGTGCACCACACTTATGTGTAGGAGTCTAAGAGATGTTTTAGGAATAATTTCTCTTCTTATAGTATTCATTTCATGCCAGTGAGTATAATCTGAAGTCAATCTCTCAGTCTGATCTATTTCTTCCTTTTTTCTACAGAATATGCCTCCTAAAAGAAGAAACAAAAGTCAATCAGCCCCTCAGCCCGAATGACCTTTGGGTGATCATATTTCTTATGTAGAGCTCAGGGCCGCATTCACTACTCTTGCTTAATCAGTTGTTATTCATAATGAATGACCTATTGTCATTCCGGCCAACCTAGTGGCTAATTCAGCTGCAGCGAGGATTTGGGACTTCACCCAAATGAACCCTCCATCTTTTCTAGGGTCTAAGTTAGATGAGGACCTTCAGGAATTCCTAAATTAGATTCAGAAGGTGATTGACATCATAGGGGTGACTACTTTTGAGAGTGCTGAGCTAGCTGCATATCAGTTGCAGGATGTGGTTCATACTTGGTTCAAGCAGTAAAAGTCAGAAAGGGTAGATGATGCAGGACATATAGAATGGGATGATTTTTCCACTGTATTCTTAGAGAGGTTTTTTCCCCTAGAGCTGAGAGAATCTAAGGTGTTAGAATTAATCAACCTCAGGTAGAGCACCATGAAGGTTAAAGAGTATTCTCTTTAAGTTTACTCAATTAGCAAGATATGCTCCTCATGTGGTTACAGACAGTAGGGACAAGATAAGTAAGTTTGTGTCAGGGGTTAATGATAATGTAGTTAATAAGTGTAGATCTGTCATGCTGAATAGTGACATGACTTTAGCCAGACTTATGACCCAAGCTTAGGAGATAGACGAGCAAAATATTAAGATGAAGGAAAAACAGACTAAGAGGGAAAGGACAGGTAGTTTTAGCTTTTCTTAACCTAAGTCAGGAGGTGTTAGCCGTACTCAGTATATTCATAAGCTTTCAGTCCCAGCTCCATCTTTAGCTAGTACACCAGTACCCAAGTTCTGGAATGAAAGTCGTGATGGGTCTCCAGGCTCCAAGGTCTAGGGTAGTAAGAACATGATTCTTAGCTATCCACTTTACAAAGAGTGTGGTAAAAATCACCTAGGTGTATATAGACTAGACAGTGAGGTATGTTATGGATGTGGTAAGCCAGGCCATAGGCTACTAGAATGTAGAGTAAGGGCTCAGAAGGGAAAAGATTTGCGCTAGCAGGGCGTTATGTCCAGTACCATTAGTGGTCAGTGGCAAAATAGGTTTTACGCTCTTCAGACTCCGCTTGATCAAGGAAATTCCCTTGACATAGATTCAGGTACATTATAGGTGTTTTAAACTCATGATATGAATTGTTAAACCTCTTTCTCTCATTTTAGCTTAAGATTTTCAGCATGAGTTATTAAGTCATGAATCAGTCCGTGGATGCCCAGTGTATCACCCTAGTATTTTAGTAAGGTAAAAGTTCTCAGAGAGACATAGTGTCCCAAGGGGGAGATACCCCATTATTCCCCAACTCTCTCATGTCTTAAATTAAGTTTATTTTTGCTAAAGAAATCCAGTTTAGAATAGAGGTTAACCATAAGTTGACCGTCAAAGTCCTAACCTCAGCTATGGGCCAAGTATTCAGAGGCTTAGCTCGATTCACGAAATTCAGTTTATGTATCATGATTTAGCCTCAGTCATGTTGTAAGGTTTTAGTTCATGCATTCTTATAGGACAATCATGGGGTCATCAGTTCTTTTCAGCTTGGTACTAGGTACCCTTGCATATTCAGTATGCATTCATATATTAGTTCAGACATGTAATTATGCATCAGACTGCATTCTTACTATGGCAAATTCAGTTCATGAGAATATTCAGTCATGTATTCATAAGTCAATTATCTGTCATGCATTAGGTATGCGTGAATCAACTTGTTAGTCATGCATTAGATATGCATGTTCAGTATGTTATATTCAGATCTTCAGTCATATCAGTCATGAGATCATATTTCAGTTATTCTTGCTCATTATCTATGTCAGTTTATGTTCTTTCCCTCACTCTAAGTCTCATTAGAGGACGATTGTTCTCAAGGGGGAGATATTGTAATACCCGTACTTTTCCTAGCTTGAAAACTTTTCCCAAAGATGTGAGAAGCTTACTTTGAAAGATGAATCCGATTTTGTACATGTGGTATTTTTAATATTTTTAGTTTTTGTTATATGAGAAATTCTATAAGCTTTACATCGATACCAAATTCACCCAAATCTAACACCGGGGTGAAGAGTTAGAGAAGTTGATATTTAATTACTAGTCATCCTTATCCCAAGCCCTTAGTGATCATCGTTTAAAGGCTATGAGTGGTTCTAAGGTACAAGGTGCCGAGTCCTAGGCGAGCATAGCTCAGCCAGCCCCACCATACTGTACTTGCCATTTTTATAGGAGGCTTCACCGTGGATACTGTAAGGAAGAAGGAAATTAGTGCTATAATTATGGTCAACTTGGTCATATGTAGCGAGATTGTCCTTTAGCTAGGGTTGCCACTGGTTCTAATACTGTTTAGTTGACACTTCTTTAGCTCCTTCCGCTAAGGGCAATACTTCTGGTATTGAAACTAGCCGAAATCATCTCTATGAACTTGCTAATTTTTGACAGTTTGAGGCATCCCTAGATCTTGTAACTTGTATTTTAATACCCGCACTTTTTCTAGCTTGAAAATTTTTCCCAAGAATGTTAGAAGCTTTCTTTGAAAGATGAATCCACTTTTGTACATGCAGTATTTTTCATATTTTTACTTTTTTTCATGTGGTAAATTCAATAAGCTTTCCATCAATACCAAATTCACCCAAATCCGACACTCAGTCAAAGAGTTAGAGCCTTTTTAGTGATATAGTGTATCACCTGAGCCTTCAGCGCGTAGTATGGATAGCTCATATGGTAATTGTCAATTTTCAGTGTTTCTCAACGATAGTAGAACATCGCGCCAAACTTCCAGGTCGTAGACAAGGTAGCAACAAAATAGCTTCGAACAATGCAATGACACTAAATTTGACTTTCCTGACTGAATGGCGATATCAGATTTTTGAAAATTTATTATTTTAACATAGTTGATCCCTAAAACCCGAAATCACAATTTTCCAAATCGATGATCAAAATAAGATTTAAAAGCCACAAAATGACACCAAATATGTTACCACCCTAAAGTCAACATACTGGAGATGTTGGTGAAGCCGGACTTTCTATTTGTGGTCATTTCGACCAAATGTTGGTCCCACACCCATATTCCATTTTTCAAATTTTTCAATCAACAGTGTGAAATGAGCTCGGGTGCATCAAAACCCAAAAAAATGTCTACCTAGCCTAAATTCAATATTGTAGAGTTGAAGCCATAATCCATTTTACTATCTATCACACAAATCAAAAGATATTCACATAAGTTTAAAATAAGGCTCTTGAAGCCATCAAAAACTACAATATCACATAAATGGTGCCAAAATGCATCAAGAGCTAGGATAATCATCACACACACCCCAACAATACTATAATGGAACGACAAAGAGGTTTAAAATAGTCAAATAACACCGAAATGCATATTCCTTATATTTCGTCAAAAAGTTGGCCGTTACATGTGGTCACTCAGGTTGGCTAGTTTAAGGTTGAATTCCCTCAACCTTCACAGGATCTAAGGTTGAAGATGATCCGCAGGGGTTCATTAATGATATAGAAAAAATTTGTAGGCTGATGCATTTTACTAATTTTGAGGGTGTGAAGTTTGTTGTCAATCAGCTGAAAAATATTCCTTACCAGTGGTATAAGGAATGGGAGTCAATGAAGGGTGATAATGTTGAATAGATAGTATGGGATGGCTTTCCAGGTGCTTTTCTTGATCACCCCTTTCCTTAGGGGTTGAAGAAAGCTAATGATGAGGAGTTTTTTAAGTTGAAGTAGGGTAAGTTGAGTGCCAAGGAGTATGCTATGATTTTTTAGTGGTTGGCTCATTATGCTCCATAGTTGGTGTTGAATATGATGTCACCAATTTGAATGTTTTCTTCTTGTTTGTCCCGTGATTTGGGGATGGAATATAAGGTTGTTATGTAGAATAATAATATAAACATCTCTACGCTGGTGATTTATATATAACAGGTTGAGGATGAGAATAAAGCAGGATATTATAGGATCGAGGTATAATAAAAAGTTTAAATATTAAGAGTAGAGTGTAGGTCATCAGAACAATGGGAGAAATGGTAGAAAGTTTACTTAGAGGAAGAACTAAAGAAATTCATATTTAACTACTAGTTATCCTTATCCTAAGCCATCAGTAATCATTGTTTATAGGGTACCAGTTGTCCTAAGGCACAAGGTTCCCAGTCCTAGGCTAGTATGGCTTAGTCAGCCCCACCTTACCTTAATTGCAATTTTGGTGGGAAGCTTCACCATGTATATTGTAAGGAAGAGAGAAATTAGTGCTATACTTATGGTAAACTTGGTCATATGTAGTGAGATTGTCCTTTAGCTAGGGTTCCCATTGGTTCTAATAATGTTTTAGTTGCCACTTCTTCAGCTCCTGCCCCTAAAGGAAATACTTATGGTATCGACAATGGCAGAAATCATCTCAATGCACTTGCTAATTGTTAACAATCTGAGGCATCCCTAGATCTTGTAACTTGTTTTGAAATACCCGTAATTTTTCCAGGCTTGAAAATTTTTGCCAAGAATGTTAGAAGATTTCTTTGAAAGATGAATCCACTTTTGTACAAGTGTTATTTCTATAATTTTCACTTTTTTTATGTGGTAAATTAAATAAGCCTTCCATTGATACCAAATTCGCCTAAATTCGACACCCGAGCGAAGAGTTAGAGCTTTTTTAGTGATATAGTGTATCACATGAGCCTTGAGCACGTTGCGGAGATCGCTCATATGGTAATTGTCAATTTCCAGTGTTTCTCTGAGATAGTGGCACATCGCGCAAAACTTCCAGGTAGTAGACAAGGTGGCAACAAAATAGCTCCGAATAATGCAACAACACTAAATTTGACTTTCCAGACTGAATGGCGATATCAAATTTTTGAAAAAAATGTTATTTTCACATAGTTGATCCCTAAAACCCGAAATCACAATTCTCTAAATTGATGATCAAAGTAAGATTTAAAAGCCATAAAATCACACCAAATATATTACCATCCAAAAGTCAACATTCTGGAGATGTTGGTGAAGTCGAATTTTATATGTGTGGTCATTTCGACATAATGTTGGTCCCATACCTATATTCTATTTTTTTAACTTTTCAACCAACAGGGTGAAATGAGCTTGGGTGCACCAACACCCAAAAAATTGTCTACCTAGCTTAAATTCAATATTTTAGAGTTGATGCTATTGTCTGTTTAGCCATCTATCATACAAATAAAAATATATTTACATGTCTAAAATAAGGCTCTCGAAGCCATCAAAAACTACAATATCACATAAATGGTACCAAAATGCATCAAGAACTATGATAATCACACGCAGACCCCAAAATAGTAAAATACAACTACAAAGAGGTTTAAAATAGTCAAATAACAAAGAAATGCATATTCCATATATTTCATCAAAAAGTTGGCCGTTACATGACGTTGCTTGGGTTGGCCAGTTTAGTGTTGAATTCCCTTAACCTGCATAGGATCTAAGGTTGAGGAGGACCCTCAGGGGTTTATTAATGAGATAGAAAGAATTTGTAGGATGATTCATGTTACTAATTTTGAGGGTGTGAATTTTGTTGTCTATTAGCTAAAAAAATATTCCTTACTAGTGGTATGAGGAATGGGAGGCAATGAAAGGTGATAATGTTGAATAGGTAGGATGGGATTGGTTTTCAGGTGCTTTTCTTGATCACCCCTTTCTTTAGGGGTTGAGGAAAGCTAAGGATGAGGAGTTTTTTAAGTTGAAGCAGGGTAAGTTGAGTGTCAAAGAGTATGCTCTAATTTTTTAGTAGTTGGCTCATTATTCTCCAGAGTTGGTGTGTAATATGAGGTCACAAATTTGAAAGTTTGCTTCTTGTTTGTCCCGTGATTTGGTACGGGAATCTAAGGTTATTATTTTGAATAATAATATGAACATCTCTAGGCTGGGGATTTATATATAATAGGTTGAGAATGAGAAAAAAAGGAGGATAAGATAGGATAGAGGTATGATAAAGAGTTTAAATATTAAGAGCAAAGTGTAGGTCATCAGAACAATGGGAAAAATTGTAGAAAGCTTACTAAGAAGAAGAATTGAAAAATTCATATTTAACTACTAGTGATCCTTATCCTAACCCCTCGATGATCATTGTTTATAGGCTACTAGTGGTCCTAAGGCATAAGGTGCCCAGTCGTATTGTAGTATGGCTTTGTCAGCCCCACCTTAACCTACTTGCCATTTTTGTGGGAAGCTTTACCATGTATATTGTAAGGAAGAGAGAAATTAGGGCTATAATTATGGTCAACTTGGTCATACGTAGCTAGATTATCCTTTAGCTAGGGTTGCCATTGGTTCTAATAATGTTTCAGTTGCCTCTTCTTCAGCTCCTTCCCCTAAGGGAATTACTTCTGGTATCGAAACTGGCCTAAATCATCTCTATGTACTTTCTAATTGTCAACAATCTGAGGCATCCTTAGATATTGTAACTTGTGTTGTAATACCCATACTTTTTCTAGCTTGAAAATTTTTTCCAAGAATGTTAGAAGCTTTCTTTGAAAGATGAATCCACTTTTGTACGTGCAGTGTTTTTCAGATTTTCACTTTTTTCATATGGGAAATTCAATAAGCCTTCCATCATTACCAAATTCACCCAAAATCGATACTCGGGCGAAGAGTTAGAGCCTTTTTAGTGATGCAGTGTATCACCAGATCCTTCAGCGCGTTGCAGAGATAGCTCATATGGAAATTCTCAATAGCTAGTGTTGCTCCGCGATAGTGGCACGTCGTGCCAAAATCCCAGGTCGTCGATAAGGTGGAAACAAAATAGCTCCTAACAATGCAACAACACTAAATTTGACTTTCCATAATGAATGGCGATATCGGATTTTTGAAAAATTATCATTTTCACATAGTTGATCCATAAAACCCAAAATCACAATTTTCCAAGTCGATGATCAAAATAAGATTTAAAAGCCATAAAATCACACCAAATATGTTACCACCCTAAAGTCAACATTCTGGAGATGTTGGTGAAGTCGGATTTTCTATTTGTGGTCATTTCGATAAAATGTTGGTCCCATACGTATTTTCCATTTTTTCAACTTATCAACCAACAACGTGAAATGATCTTGGGTGCATCGAAATCCAAAAAATTGTCTACCTAGCATAAATTCAATATTTTAGAGTTGATGCCATAATCCGTTTAGCCATTTCTCGGACAAATCAAAAGATATTCACATAAGTCTAAAATAAGGCTCTCTAATCCATCAAAAACTACATATCATATAAATGGTACCAAAATGCATCAAGAGCTATGATAATCACACACACACACACCCTAAAAATACAATAATGCAACTACAAAGAGGTTTAAAATAGCCAAATAACAGAGAAATGAATATTCCATATATTTTGTCAAAAAGTTGGCCATTACATGAGGTCGCTTGGGTTGGCTGGTTTAAGGTTGAATTACCTCAACTTTCACAGGATCTAAGGTTCAGGAGGACCCGCAGAGGTTCATTAATTATATAGAAAAAATTTGTAGGGTGATGCATGTTACTGATTTTGATGGTGTGAAGTTTGTTGTTTATTAGCTGAAAAATATTCCTTACCAGTGGTTTGAGGAAAGGGAGGAAATGAAAAGTTATAATGTTGAATAGGTAGTGTGTGATGGCTTTTCAGGTGCTTTTCTTGATCACCCCTCTCCTCAAGGGTTGAAGAAAGCTAAGGATGAGTAGTTCTTTTAAGTTAAAGCAGGTTGAGTTGAGTGCCAAGGAGTATGCTTTAATTTTTTAGTAGTTGGCTAATTATGCTCTAGAGTTGGTATGTAATATGAGTTCACAAATTTGAAAGTTTACTTCTGGTTTGTCCCGTGATTTGGAGCTGGAATATAAGGCTGTTATGTAAAATAATAATATGAACATATCTAGGCTGGTGATTTATATATAATAGGTTGGGATGAGGAAAAAAAGTAGGATAACATAGGACAGAGGTATAATAAAAAGTTTTAATATTAAGTGCAGAGTGTAGGTCATCAGAACAATGGGAGAAATGGTAGAAAGTTTACTAAGAAGAAGAATTAAAGAAATTAATATTTAACTACTAGTGATCCTTATCCTAAGCCCTCAGTGATCATTGTTTAAAGGCTACCAATGGTCCTAAGGCACAAGGTGCCCAGTCCTAGGCTAGTATGGCTCAGTCAGCCCCACCTTACCCTACTTTCCATTTTTGTGGGAAGCTTCACCGTGTGTATTGTATGGAAGATAGAAATTAGGGCACAAATTATTGATAACTTGTTCATATAAAGCGAGATTGTCCTTTAGCTAAGGTGCCACTGGTTCTAATAATATTTCAGTTGCTACTTCTTCAGCTCCTTCCCCTAAGGACGGTACTTCTGGTATCGAGACTGGCCAAAATCATCTCTATGCACTTGCTAATTGTTAACAATCTGAGGCATCTCTAGATCTTGTAACTTGTATTGTAATACTCGTACTTTTCCTAGATTAAAAATTTTTCCCAACAATGTTAGAAGCTATATTTAAAAGATGAATCCACTTTTGTACATGCAATATTTTAAATATTTTCACTTTTTTCATATGGGAAATTCAATAATCTTTCCATCGATACAAAATTTGCCAAAATCCGACACTCGGGCAAATAGTTAGAGCCTTTTTAGTGATACAGTGTATCACCTTAGCTGTCAGCGCATCGTAGAGATAGCTCATATGAAAATTGTCAATTTCGAGTGTTGCTCCATGATAGTGGCATGTCGCGCCATACTTCCAGGTCGTAGACAAGGTGGCAACGAAATAGCTCCAAGAAATGCAATAACACTAAATTTGACTTTCCAGACTGAATGGTGATATCAGATTTTTGAAAAAAATATTATTTTCACATAGTTGATCCCTAAAACACAAAATCACAATTTTCTAAATCGATGATAAAAATAGAATTTAAAATCCATAAAATCACACAAATTATGTTACCACCCTAAAGTCAACATTCTAGAGATGTTGGTGAAGTCAGATTTTCAATTAGTTGTCATTTCGACCAAATGTTGGTCCCACACCCATATTCCATTTTTCCAACATTTTAACTAATAGGGTGAAATGAGCTCGGGTGCGTCAAAACCCAAAAAATTGAATACCTAGCCTAAATTCAATGTTTTAGAGTTGATTCCATAGTCCGTTTATCCATCTATCGCACAAATCAAAAGATATTCACATAAGTCTAAAATATGTCTCTCGAAGACATCAAGCAGTACAATATCACATAAATGGTACCAAAATGTATCAAGAATTATGATAATCACAAAAACACACCCCAAAAAGACTACCATGCTACTACAGAGAGGTTTAAAATAGTCAAATAACACAAAAATGCACATTCCATCTATTTCGTCAAAAAGTTTGCCGTTACTTGAGGTCATTCGGGTTGGCTGGTTTAAGGTTGAATTCCTTTAACGTTCACAGAAACTATGATTGAGGAGGATCCGAAGGGGTTCATTAATGAGATAGAAAAAATTTGTATGGTGATGCATGTTACTGATTTTTAGGGTGTGAAATTTATTGTCTATCAGCTAAAAAATATTCCTTACCAGTGGTTTGAGGAAAGGGAGGAAATGAAAAGTGATAATGTTAAATAGGTAGTGTGTGATGGCTTTTCAGTTGCTTTTCTTGATCACCCCTCTCCTCAGGGGTTGAAGAAAGCTAAGGATGAGGAGTTCTTTTAAGTTGAAGCAGGTTGAGTTGAGTGCCAAGGAGTATGCTCTAATTTTTTAGTAGTTGGCTCATTATACTCTAGAGTTGGTATGTAATATGAGTTCACAAATTTGAAAGTTTGCTTTTGGTTTGTCCCGTGATTTGGAGCTGGAATATAAGGATGTTATGTAGAATAATAGAACATCTCTAGGCTGGTGATTTATATATAATAGGTTGGGGATGAGGAAAAAATGTAGGATAACATAGGACAGAGGTATAATAAAAAGTTTAAATATTAAGAGTAGAGTGTAGGTCATTAGAACAACGGGAGAAATGGTAGAAAGTTTACTAAGAAGAAGAATTAAATAAATTCATATTTGACTACTAGTGATCCTTTTCGTAAGCCCTTGTTGATTAATGTTTATAGGCTACCAGTGGTCCTAAGGCACAAGGTGCCCAGTCCTAGGCTAGTATGGCTCAGTTAGCCCCCCTTACCCTACTTGCCATTTTTGTGGGAAGCTTTATCGTGTATATTGGAAGGAAGAGGGAAATTAGTGCTATAATTATGGTAAACTTGGTCATATGTAGCGAGATTGTCCTATAGATAGGGTTGCCATTGGTTCTAATAATATTTCAGTTGCCACTTCTTAAGCTCCTTCCCCTAAGGGCAGTACTTCTGGTATCAAAACTGGCCTAAATCATCTCTATGTACTTGATAATTATCAGCAATCTGAGGCATCTCTAAATTTTGTAACTTGAATTTAAATACCCGTACTTTTCCTAGGTTGAAAATTTTTCCCAAGAATGTTAGAAGTTTTTTTTGAAAGATGAATGCACTTTTGTTCATGCGGTATTATAATATTTCCTTTTTTTCCATGTTAGTAATTCAATAAGATTTTCGTCGATACCAAATTCGTCCAAATCCAACACCCGGGCGAAGAGTTAGAGCCTTTTTAGTTATATAGTGTGTCACCTGAGGCTTCAGCACATCGCGGAGATAGCTCATGTGGAAATTGTCAATTTCAAGGTTTGCTCCATAATAGTGTAACGTCATGCGAAACCTCCAAGTCTTAGACAAGATGGCAACGAAATAGCTCTGAATAATGAAACAACACTAAATTTGACTTTCCGGACTGAATAGCGATATCAGATTTTTTTGGAAAAAAAATTATTTTCACATAGTTGATCCCTAAAACCCGAAATCACAATTTTTCAAATCACTGATCAAAATAATATTTAAAAGATATAAAATCACACAAAATATGTTATCACCCTAAAGTCAACAATCTGGAGATGTTGGTGAAGTCGGATTTTCTATTTGTGGTCATTTCAACCAAATGTTGGTCCCGCACCCATATTCCATTTTTCTAACTTTTCAACCAACAGGGTGAAATGAGGTCGGATGTATCAAAGCCCAAAAAATTGTCTACCTTGCCTAAATTTCATATTTTCGAGTTGATGGCATTGTCCGTTTAGCCATCTATCGAACAAATCAAAAGATATTCACCTCAGTCTAAAATACGGCTCTCAAAGCCATCAAAAACTACAATATCACATAAATGGTACCAAAATACATTAATAACTATGATAATAACATATACACCCCCCAAAAATACTATAATGCAACTACAAAGAGGTTTAAAATAGTCAAATAATACAGAAATGCATATTGCATATATTTCATCAAAATTTTGGTCATTACATGAGGTCGCTCAGGTTGGCTGGTTTAAGGTTGAATTCCCTCAACCTTTACAGGATCTAAGGTTGAGGATGATACACAGGGGTTCATTAATGAGATAGAATAAATTTGTAGGGTGATGCATGTTATTGATTTTGATGGTGTGAAGTTTGTTGTCTATCAGCTTACCTGTGGCACGAGGAATGGGAGGAAATGAAGGGTAATAATGTTGAATAGGTAGTGTGGGATGGATTTTTTGGTGATTTTCTTGATCACCCCTTTCCTTAGTGGTTGAAGAAAGCTAAGGATGAGGAGTTTTTTTGGGTTGAAGCAGGGTAAGTTGAGTGCCAAAGAGTATGCTCTAATTTTTTAGTAGTTGGCTCATTATGCTCCAAAGTTGGTGTCTAATATGAGGTCACCCGGGTGAAGAGTTTAAGCCTTTTTAGTGATACAGTGTATCACCTGAGCCTTCAACGCATCACAAAGATATTTCAAATGGCGATTGTTAATTTCTAGTGTTGCTTCGCCATAGTGGCACGTCACGACAAACTTCCTAGTCATAGACAAGGTGGAAACATGATAGCTCTGTGTCACACCACCGTGCAATTTCCCATTTGTCCCTTTCCTGTGACCTATCGCGATAGTGGTGCGTCGCGCCAAAGGTTAAAATCGAGAAATTTTCTCATAACTTACATACGTGTCCTAGGGTTAAAATGGTCAATTTCCCACCTTATGTAAGCCTTATAACACGAGATTTGGCCTTAATTCAGTAACTTATACTCAATTACTCTAAAAAACACTCAATAAAAAGCCCTAGGATTTTCATAGAAGGTTCAATTCTAACGGACTTCACCATAAAATTTCTAGAATTGCTCCTTCAATCTTCATAGAATCACAAGCTAAAGTATGCACAGTGTTCATTCATGAATTCCTTGCGTCCATAAAGGCCAAGAATCTTTTTCTAGAGTAAAGATTTTAGATTTTCTTTATAAACTTCATGTTGGATTTATTTTCTTTATGTTGAAAATGATCAATTAAATTCAACTCCATGTTGGGTGATTCATGTTATGTGGAATTGATTTGTATAGATGTATATTCATGTGAACCTATGATTAAACCCTAGGATGATGAAATTAGATGTTGAATCATGATGTGTAATTATTTTATAATGGTGTCTACATATATTATGCCTATCATGTGTTTGATTAAAATCCAATATGAAGGAAAAGTTCCCAACTAGCATAATATGATGAAATCCCCATGTTTGTACAAGTTTATGCATATTGCATGTTTGATGAAGTGCTTCAATATACTAAGTATGAATTGTGTTATTGGTCATCTGTTCACGTAAGTCATGCTATGTCAGTTTTCTTTCCATTGAGTCTTGGGGGTACTTGTACCCAACAATTTAGCTGTGTGCCTAGAGCTATGTCAAGTTTTCATGATCTCCTTAGTCAAGCTATTATCCATAGAACTCAGTCAGTCATGTGACTCAGGAAATCTCCAAAATCTTAGTAATCTCAGTAGTTCAGTAATCTCAGTGATCTTAGTACTCAGTAATCTCAGTAACCTCAGTATTCTCAGTCAATCTCAGTAACTTCAATATTCTTAGTTAGTCCTTAAAACTCAGTACATTCAGTCCATCAATGGAACTTAGTAAATTCAATTTAGCTCCGCTAAATAATATCACTAGTATCAGTTCAGTTCAACTAATCAGTTCAGTTCAGTTAATTAGTTCAGCTCAATTATTTAGTTCAGTGTCATTCAGATGAGAGTAGATTCAACACCGAGCGGGCCTTGGGATGGGGACTCACCCGCTAGATAGAATTGAGATCCCTAGAAGCAATCCCTAAGTTCCAGAACTACATATCCAGCGTAGGTATGAGATGTCACCCATTAGATAGGATTGACATACCGAAGGATCACCCATTAGCATATTTAATTGTATTGGAATGATTCCAGGGGTCACCCACTACATTAGGACTGACTCCGCATCAATTGTCTTTACCAGTCATATGGTACTGACACCCTTCCAGCTGGGATTACTGGTTGGACCCCAATTGTCTTAGTATGGGGCATGTCAGTTAGATGAATACATCCTACAGTTTCAGCTACAGAATTAGGACTGTAAGATACAGTCAGTCCTTATCATTATAAATAGACTTCAGGATCACCCAATAGACAGGACTGATCTTAACTATAGTAAATAAATAATGGTATCATCAGATTTAGATATCACCCGCTAGATAGGACTAATCTTAGATTCAGTTACTCATATAGAGTATGGAACTCAGCAGTTTTGATTAGATTGAGGAATGTCAGATATAGTCACTTATCTTATCAGTTATATAAGTTATTACAACTCCTGTTATCAGTATTCAACTTTAGAACTATTAGATACAGTCAAATAGACCAGTTCTTCATAATCAAAACTATCAAAAATTGTTATTTGTGTATCAGTAACATAGTATCAGTCCCTCAGATCTTAGTAATTCCACGTTATTAGTAAACTTAATATTCAAAACTTAGCATTCAGTCCTATCACGATGTCAGTTACAATTACATATGCATGCATGTATTCTTACGTTTATATTAGTTAGTCAGTTAGTATTGTTCATGCATATGAACTTATTACATTTGGCCTAACCTACTTGCATACCAGTACATTCAAAGTACTAATGCATTTGCACTATGGTGTTTTATACCATAGGTTTAGAAGCACGAGCTCTAGAGAACCTGTAGCATCCCAGTTTAGTGATCAGAGTTAGATATGAATCCTCATCCTTTGAGGACATGATGATCACATTATTATATTAGTTTTCAATTTATTTTAGTAGTTGGAGTTAGTTGGGGACATGTCCCATCAACTCCTTATTCAGACAATTTAGAGGTTTTCAGACTACAGCGTGTTTAGACAATTATCTCAGTTGTTTTGGTATTATTATACCATATTTTTCAGTTATGTACTAGTATTGAACCTTATGGCCTTCTAGTTTATGTTTCTGCATTTACGATATTCTTAGTATTATTCATTGATTAGTTTACAGATTTAGTCATGGGTTAACTTATGGTCCTTCGGGGTCATCAACACCATTTAGCATTATGGGTACTAGATTTAAGGCATTACATGTATATTGTAAATCTTTTCTCATGATGTTTATTATTGTCTTGATCTAGATACTGCCCTTTATTGTATGACCTTGTATGTCGTTGTGCATTTTGATTTTGGTGTTGAAAATAATTTTGACCCCTTTTTTTATTTCTACTCTGGTTGGTAATTCTATAGTAGCTAGAAAAATCTGTAGGGGTTGTGTGTTGTCCATTTTCATAGAGAGACGTTGGTGTATTTTGTAGAGCTTAATATGGTGGATTTTGATGTTATCTTTGGGATGGATTGACTTCATTCGTGCTATGCTTCTCTAGATTGTAGGACTCGAATGGTCAGTTTTCACTTTCCTAATGAGTTAGTATTAGAATGTAAAGGGAGTTCCTTTGTGACTAAAGGGACATTTGTTTTCTATCTTAGAGCTCAAAAATTGATTACAAAAGGGTGTCTGTATCATCTAGTTTGAGTGAAGGGTTTTGATTCTAAAAGTCCTTCTTTACAATCTATCTCTATGGTTAATGAATCAACTTAGTGTTCCTCAATGACCTTCCTAGAATTCCTCCCAATATGAAAATAGCTTTTGGGATTAATCTTCGGTCGGATAGTCCTTCTATTTTTATTCTTCTTTATATAATGGTTTTGATATAAATTAAAAGAGCTAAAGGAGCAATTGAAATATCTTCTTAATAAAGGGTTCATTCTTCCTAGTATCTCTCTGATGGATGCTCTTTTTATTTTCATGCGAAAGAAAGATAGGTCCCTTTAGATATGTATAACTAGCATCAGCTGAATAAGGTTACTGTGAAAAATAAGAACACTCATCCTAAGATTGATGATCTCTTTGATTATCATCATGGTGTTAGATGTTCTCAAAGATTGATCTCCATTCGGGCTATCACTAGTTGTTGATATTCCTAAGTCTGCTTTTCAAGCCCAGTATAGCCATTATCAGTTTTTGGTTATGTCATTTAGGTTGACTAATACTTTGGTTGTGTTCATGGATCTTATGAACTAGTTTTTCAGGCAGTTCTAATTTATTTTTTTATATTCTTCATTAATGATATCTTGGTTTACTCTAAGAGTGAGGAGGATCTTGTAAATCACCTTTAAACTATGTTGTAGACTCTTAAGGACTAGAAATTATATGCAAAATTTTCTAAGTGTGAATTTTTGATATGTGTAGTGACCTTTTCTTAGGCATGTTGTTTCTAGTGAGGGGATCAAGAAAGATCTACAAACAGTTGAGTTAGTTAAGAAATAGCCTAGACCCATAACTTTAATCGACATTAGAAGCTTATTGGGCTTGGTTGGGTATTAAAGGAGGTTTGTGGTGGTTTTATCTTCTATTGCTGCTCTGTTGACAAAGTTGACTCAGAAAAATGTTAAGTTTTTGTTGTCGAATACTTGTGAGGGTAGTTTTTAGAAGCTGAAGGATAAGCTAAGTTTTGTGGCAGTTTTGACCCTATCGTGGGTACTGACTATTTTGTGGTGTATTGTGATGCATCCCATATGGGAATGGGCTATATGTTGATGTAGCATCTTAAGCCTATGCTTCTAGGCAACTTAAGGTTCATGAAAGAAATTACCCGAATCATAATCTAGATTTGGTGGTTATGGTTTTTTCTTTGATGATCTAGAACCATTATTTGTATAGGGTGCATTAGATATCTATTTAGACTGTAAGAGCTTGTAGTATGTATTTAAACTAAAGGAATTAAATCTTAGGAAAAGGAAGTGGCTTGAATTACTTAATATTATGACATTACTTTACAAATCATCCAGGTAAAGCTAATGTGGTTAGTGATACTCTTAGCAGGCTATCTATAATGAGCTTGTCTTATGTTGATATGAGGCAAGATGATTGGTGAAGGATATTCACAGGCTGACTAAATTGGGAGTTCATCTTTTGGACTCTGAGGATGGAGGAGTGATTGATTAGGAAGTGTTAAATTATCTCATGGTATTGTGGTGAAGGAGAAACTAGTTATGGATCCCTTACTTATATAGATTAAGGATAATATGGGTTAGTAGATGGTTATGGCTTTAGAGATTAGGGGAGATGGTATTTGAAGTTATCAAGTAAAGTTGTGTGTTCCTGACGGGCATGGGTTGTTTGACTGAGGCTCATGAGCCCAAATATGCAGTTCATCTTGGTTCAACTACGATTTACAATGACTTAAACAACATCTATTGGTTGAATAATATAAAGAGAGATGTGGCAAACTTTGTGTATAGGAGTATAGATTATCAGCAAGTCAAGGTAGAATATTTGAGTTTTGATAGAGTGTCTCAAGAGAAAAAGTTCCCTATGTAGAAGTGGGAGATGATTGATATGGATATTATTAGAGGTTTTCCACCCATTTGGGTCATTACAGATAAAATGACTAATTCGGCCACTTCTTACCTATGAGTACTAGCTACTTACAGAAGGGTTATGCTAAGTTGTTCATTTTAGTGATTCTGAAGTTGAATGGGGTGCCAGTGTCCATTACTTCAGACTGAGGTATCGAATTTACTTCTCACTTCTGTCATTTATTTCAAAAAGGTTTAGGTACTAAGGTGAAACTTAACACTACTTTTAACCCTCAAACAGATGGGCAAGTGGACTAGACTATACGAACATTAGAGAATATGGTAAGGTCATGTGTGATGGATTTTATGGGTAGTTGGGTTGACCATTTACCTCTTAGTTAGTTTTCTTACAATAAGAAGTTAGTATTCTAGCATTTAGATGGCTTATTTTAAGGCTCTTTATGGTAGGAGGTGTAGGTCTTCTATTGAATGGTTTAAGGTTTGTAAGACTCAGTTGTTTGGTCCTGAATTGGTTCACCAAGACATGGAGAAGATGAAGGCAATTATAGAAATACATAAGACTGCTTAAATTTGCCAAAAGTATTTTGTGGTGTGAGCCGAAGAGAGTTGGAGTTTGAAGTAAATGATTGAATATTCTTGAAGGTGTCTTCTATGATAGGAGTCATGAGGTTTGGGAAGATAGGGAAGCTCCATCCCCATTATGTTGGATCATACCAGATTGTTAGGAGAGTTGGGAATATGGTTTATGAGTTAGATGTTCCTTCAAGTTTAGCTTTGACTCATGCTATTTTTCATGTGTCTATGTTGAAAAAGTTTGTGGGTGGTCCTTCCTTTATAGTGCTGATTGAGGATGTTGGTGTTACGACTCCTTTGTGTTATAAAGAAGTTCCAGTTGAAATATTTGATAGGAAAGCTTATAGGTTGAGGACCAAGGATGTAGCTACAGTGAAGATTTTTTAGAGAAATCAAAAGGTAAAAGAAGCAACGTGAGAAGTTGAGGAAGATATGAAGGCTAAGTATCCATTTTTATTCCCCGTGTTGGATGATAGTACGTAAGGTCTAAGTATCATTTCCCTCTTTTCATAATTTTTATTTTTTATTTGATTCTAATATTTTTTAGCTATTCTCATGTTAAAAGTTTCCTAACTCATCATTTGGGGATAAATTATCCTAGGGGGGGGGGGGGGATAATGAAAGAGCTCTTGAAATTTCAATCATTTTATTTTTGATACTCCCATTTTTGTAATGTCAATCTTTGACTTGAATTATGTTTAGAAATGTTAAAAGGATGTTTTAGGAAAGTTTTAGATTTTTCAAAAAGAGTTTGAGGTCATTTTTGTACCCCGAGGCAGTAAGCCTCCAAAATTAGGCTGTGTCATGGAGATTAACCTTTGTGATATTAGCATGGCATGGAGGATAACCTCCATGATACTAGTGTTCCATGCCGTTGATTTAAATTCATCCAATTTTTTATTTTTTCACTTGGGGTGAGGGGCTTTTGGTCTTTTTACCCCTTGTATGACCTTTAAACCTAAAATACACCCTTTTTACATTAGTTTTAAGGATAAAAGATCATTCTCTTCCTCTTTAGCACTTAATCCAAGAAACTCTAAGGGTTTCCTAAGGGATTCAACACTCAAGCTCTGAACTCCGAAGTGTTTTCAATTCCTTGGGTATTTCAGGTAGTGAGTCTTTTCGTAACTTTAATTTTACATTGTGGCATTAATTGAATGGGTTTTTAAGTGATTAAATTGTTTGTTTTGAAATTGGGTTGAGGAGTTTTTTTTGTTACTAATTTAATTACGTGTGCCATGTCCTAAATTGAGTTCATTCTCTAAATTAATGTTTTTGAGACTAAATGGGTGCATGATATAAATGGTTAGAATGGGGGACATGGGTTTCCCCAAGTTAATAGAATTTTGACTTGATAATTACATTAAACTCAACCCACTTTATATACCTCATTTTGAATATCAAAAATTGCATAGTTTCACTTGTTTTTGAACCCAATGTGTTATATTTAGGATAAATGAATGAATATGGTTTTTGATGGCCTTGATTTTGATTTTAAATGGAACTTCAGAGTCTAATTCGGTTATATGTATTGGTTTAGCATACATAATTTATCTTGTAAGCGTATTGTTATGATGATAAGAAGTAGTAAATTCCTTAACCAATTTCTCCTGGGTTAATAGATTAGTTTATGTGTAAATTTTGTAGATCACATGAAGGTGTAAGTCTAGTTGCAACGAACACTGGAAACCATATTTCCAATGTTGGTGGTCTATATGACTATGTTCTTTGTTCAAACTTGATATATATATAATTCGAGACAACTATTGCCTCGGTGGTTTTAGTTTTCCATTGATTCTCCTTCATTTCATGCAGCTAACACGCATTTAGGACTTTTTAGAAGGAGAGCTTAACAAATATATCCTATGGGTGCCTTTTGGACAGTCGATCTACGCAGTTTAAGTTAATGACCCTTATCTCGTTACAAGCATCCAATACATAGGTACATAAATGTGGTATAGATGGTTTAGGACTGGATTTTGTTAATTTCATTATTTTATCCTAATTTATGAGTTACATGCCAATGCTTATTCCACTAACCGTCCCTCGATGCTATATTGTTTTATGATGTAGGGTCCGATGTGTTTTCTTTTGCTTTTGTGTAGTGTTAGATTGTTGAACAACTTTGTTGAGTTGTTGTGAAGTGGTGAGCCTCTATCCTTTGAAAGGCCTGGCCATTTCATTATTCTTTCTTTATTGTCCTAGTACTTTTTGATTCTTTTTAGTCATAGTCGGGGGTATGTCCCAACTTAGATATTATTTGGGTTTTAAAGGCTTTCGTGGATAAGTATAGGTGGATTTTATTTGAATTATTTTAATCAGTATTTAGTTCAGCTATTCCTATTACTATTATCATTGGTTTGATTGGCTTCTTCATTACTTTTATGATTATTATGATCTTAAGGTTAGGGTAAGGGGGGTGTTCTCTAGTGCATGGTGGTCTTGAGATATCCATCATGACTAGATCTTGGTTTAGGTCAAGACATGTAGTAATTTACTATGTGTTCAAGTTTGTGGAGTTAGTTATCATTCTCAATAATGAAGGCAAATATGTCATGGTGTTATAAAATACAATATCTTTTCTAGTTTTTGGTACACCAAGAGTCGTCAGTACAGTTGGATTCTCTTATTTTTGTAATAGGTTATGCGGAGATCTACTTGAGAAGTGTGGTGTAAGGAATATGGTGGAAAAACCTTATCATCAATAATTTAATGGGCAAGTTGAGGTCTCTAATCTAGAGATTTATATAATCCTTGCAAAGATTGTTAATTAAAATAAAGTAGATTGGTCTCAAAAGTTAGATGACGCTTTATGGGCATACTAGACTTCCTTTAAGACACCTACACGTATGTCTTTGTATGAGCTAAAGTTTGAAAAAGTTTGTCATTGACTGGTTCATCTTGAGCACAAATCTGTGTAGGAGAGCAAGAAGCACAATTTGAGCTAGAGTGGTGTCATTTGATGTAATGACCCTTTAGATTATTTTATATGTTTCTACTCATTTTCTCCAATTAGAGCTTTCCTAAGCCCCAAGTCATTTATGACTTGCTGGAACTGACGGTTTGTTAATGGGCAATTCGTTTGGTATTTAGAGTAAATTTCCTATTTTAAAACTTCCATTGGTTCAAACTGCATACTGGGTAAAAATTTAGTGAAACTACATCGTATGACAATTTTGACTATGCCAATAGCTTCGAAACATAAATATTTTGCTACATTTATCCTTAGTTTGGGTGCCGAGGCTCCTAAACTTTCTTTGGGATATTGGTTAGAAGTTAAGAAAATGGTAAGTGGGTGTGGGACCTCTTTTTAGCATAAATGGCCTCAGATGGAAATTTCTACTACGTCATTGAGTATAAAACATCGAATTTTATAGGGAAGTATAGTTCATTTGTGTATATGAGATATATGGAATTTCGGATAAATCACGAGGAGTTAGTGGTGTCTCAATTGGTGCTTGTGCATCTCTTCAACGATGCCTTTGATTGCTCAATCAATTTTTTAAACCCTAGAAAGTATTGCTTAAGAAACACATTTTGTCACTTAAGCGAATGTATTGATAATTTGGGCGTTATTGCATATGCAATAGTTATGTCGCATATGAAACATTTTCTAAGGCTGCCAGATATCATATAAGTGATCTATTGATAGCATAAGCGACAGGCGTGTAAGAGCATAATATCATTTAAGGAGCCTGATGTTCTCTTAAGCTATACCTGTGCACCTGGGAAGGGTATAAACACCCACTTAACCTCATTTTTCACAATTTTCATCCATTCTGTATACTCTTAAACCCTAAAAAGTAGGAGTTCTTGGGAGAATCAACTGTGGGTGATTTTTGAGATTTAGTATCATAAATTCACGTGGTTCCCCATCAAACTTGCTGTAACATTCCATTAACTTCATGGGTTATTTCTCCATACTTTTTCTAAAATTTCTGAAAGCTTGGTGGCTTGTTTGTAGTAACACTAGTGATTGGAATTCACCCATTTTCGAAGGTAAAGGTTCCTTAAGCATAGCGGGAAGTTGTGTTGATTTTGGAAGTATGATTCTGCAAATGGACAGTACATGGAATTATTATGTATTTTTTGACCCAAAGCATAATAGTGCAATATAGGTATCATGGTTCTTGTTTTGATGGATAGATTGTGACTTTTACAGTGTGACACCTTCCAGAATCTTGCTATAAAGGAAAATTGATGGTTTAGTGAATTCTTCCGGCTTCTCTTCAGCGTCTTGATAGGGTAGGTTTACCATCTTCACAGATTGAACTATCTCATAGTATTATTATTATATTATGCTAGATATAGGGTGGGATTTTGGTGTCGGAAGAATGATTGAGAATATTTGGATAAGTTGAATCCTTAGGCAATCTATAAACCATGACTTGGAGTAATTGGCTTACTATTTATGTCCTAGATGGATTGGTCTTCATGGCTCATGTTTAGAATAGAATTTCCTTAGTTTCTCAAGCCTTATGAAATTTTCCTTAGTCATTCATATTTAGGGTGAAACTGATTGTAGATTCTTATGTTAAGAAAATCTCCTTAATTACTACTATTTTAGTTAGGATTGACTAGATTTTCATATTTGGGAAGGATTACTATCTTAGGGTTATTATGGCTTATTCAGCATTGAGAAATGAAATTAAATACCACAACTAATTTGGAGCAAAATTTGCCTAAAGTAGTTTTTATGGATTTAAAGTGGGCCTCCTTTGGCCTACCTTAGGCCAAGAATTATGCAAGCATTTTTGACTTATTCACATAAGCTATACCCTTATAAATATTTGATTTTGGACTTGATGGGATTGAATACATTTAATGAGGTTATGGTTGGATGTTGAATGATTGATGCTTATTCCAAGTATTGATGAATGATATGGCTTATATATATATATATATATGATTATTGATATGTCTTTCGTACATGATTAATGGTATGATTTGTAGATATGACTTATGATATGGCTTATATATATACATACATATATATGTATAAACAAATATATAATTATTGATATGGATTTTAAATATGATTAATTTATGGACTATCGACACTCTTAATGATATAGATATCAACGAGATTAATAATTATCGACTTATAGATATGATACGGCTTATAGAGAACATATGGATTATATATATGATTAAAGTCTTATAAATGTGATATGGCTCATAGATATAATATGACTTATAGATTTGATTAATGACTTATAGATATGATATGGCTTGTAGACATAATATGGCATATAGATATGATTAATGGCTTATAGATACAGTTAATGGTTCATAGATATGATTAATGGCTTAAAGATTTGATATGGCTCATAGATATGATGTGACTTATAGATGTTACTAATGGTTTATAGATATGATATGGCTTATAGACAATATATGGATCATAGGTATGATATGACTTATAGATATGATTAATGGCTTATAGATATGATCAGTGGGTTATAGATATGATTATTGAAATAACTTATGATTATGACTATTGACATTGCATATGGACATAGTTATTTACATTACTTATTAGATGTATTATTGGTGTAGTCTATTGGATTAGTTTATTGGTATGGCTTAGTGATATGGTTCAATGAAATGATTTAAAATTATGAGTTGTGGTTCTAGTCAAGCAGTTGATAGTGGTCTTGATAATATGAGTTTCAGTTCAAGCCCGAAAAATATGATAATAATGATAATACTATTGGTTTTTGGTTCAAGTATGGCATTAGAAATTATATATGAAATGATATGGCTCGGATGTATTCTTGGTTATTGCATAATAATTTAGTGATTTACGACTATTCGGTTGAAAAGTTTCCTTGATTGTACCATCCACAATTATGGGGACCTGGGCTGAGTTATTTACTTTTCTACACTTATTGACTTATGGGGTCTAATATTTTAGTTATAATTGTGTGATCTTTATGTTATTATCTGATAGCTCCCAGGCGCACACGTATGTGTACATGGTCTATCAAGTAGTAACGTGACCTTCAAGAAAGCCAAGTAACGATCCCACAAGGACCTGATCTAACAACTATTCAATTCTAGTTCACAATTCAAATTAAATTGATGCAAGCGTAACAAAAATAGAGCTTTGAATATTTGGAAACTAAAGAAAAGGAAACAATGCAAAAAATAAAGGTCTTGAAACAATCAATGGAGTAAAGCTAAGGGTTAAAGCACTCCGAACAATCATACTATGTTATTGAACTTCATTCGTTAATGTGCTTATCTTGGTTATGGATTTGTAGGGTTAATTGCATGATCATGGTCCCCCGACCTCTAACCGTTTACCCAATTTGGACATTACAACTACATCATTGAGCGGGGATGTAATAATCCAATTCAAGTTCTTTAAGCTATCGTTATACGTGTGAATCAAGTAAGGCCTATAAGTACTTACCTGTCCTAGACGCTAATTTGAATTCCTTATTTTATAGAATAATTCAAGCCATTCTTTTTTCATTCCCACATTCTATCTCTTTATTACCTCTCTTGAGATGACAAGGTTGATAGTAGATGTATTCTAAGGGTGATCAAGACTCAAAATAGTGAAAAAAGGAATGAATAAACAACCAATAATGATACGCAAATCAAACAAATTTATTTCAAGACAATAGTAGACATGCTCTTGGAATTAATCCCAGAAAGTGGGTTCTTAGCCACTCATCATCATAATCATGATCCAAAAGGTTGAATTAATTATATAATATAATAGAATATTAAATAAAAGAATGTAAACCTAATAAAAACTTATAGTAGCAGCTCCTTGATGTTCCAAGACGTCCAAAGATCCCCAACAATGAGTACAAAGTCATGTATTTATAAGATATCCCAAGCCTAAACCCTATTTAAGAAAAAATTGAAACTTGGCCGTGTTTGAACTAGGGTCACGCCACACTAGCTAGTCAATTCAAGTATGGGTTGTGGTACCCTACCTTATAAAGTAAAGTATGGTTCGTGTCACACCCCTTTCTTGATTCAAATAAGGGTCATAGCTCACCCCTATTATGATCCCTCAATGGAAGTTGCATCCAAGTTCATGGCTAAGTACTGAACGTCCCTTCTTCCATCCCTTGTACTGTGGTGAATTTTCAATGGATATCATCATAATCATCTCAAAAAATATGCTACATTTATTTGAACAATGAGTTATAGAGAAAGAAAACACAATATCAAGAACAATAAACTCAAAGCACAAGCTAAGAATAGGCTCGCTCATGTTGGTCTTTAACTTATTATTTTGACTCTAAATATGATCCAAATGAAATTTACACATTAACAAAAAGTTTTTACACTCATAATTACACAGTTAAATCATTTGGAGCTCATTAAGCACATTAGAATCAACAAAGTTACACTAGACAAGCAACTAGCTCAAGCTAGTCAAACTAGTTTCTTTGATTGAACCCTAAATAACTCAATTAAGTTCAAAGTTATTTGGAAAACACTTTGAACAGTGTAATAATGTCCTTTAAAACTAATATGCTACTTTTTATCATATCAAAACATAAAGTACACATATTATCCTCAAAACAAGGTTATTTAAGCATGAATAGTAACACTACAATGCATAAATACTCCCAATATCACCACCCCACACTTAAAACCTTGTTCATCCTTCAAAAACTTTTAACTCTAAGTATTATAAGTTGAGGAGACTCTACACTTGTATTACATGCAAGAAACTCGAGCTAGTACTATAATGGCTATACAGACTGCAAGTTTCTACACTAAGCATGCTATTTACACAATTATAAGCTTATGAACACTACTTCAAAACGTCCTAGCCTCAAGAATTGACTTAACTAGTTTGCAAACTCATGCATATTGTTAAATGAACAAAATCATAAAAATCATCCAAATTCATCAAATATGTGCCCCTCACAATAAGAGAGTTACCCATAATCACTCACATAAAAGCATTTCATGACATGATGGGTACACGAATCAAATTACGCTCACTCTCACAAGGAATTCACAAGTTACACATAATGAACAATAGGCTTTCCCTTAGTGTAGTGCTCTACTAAAATCAGAATGTTAAACTTAGGATCAATTAGGCCTTTTTCGGGTTGTATTATAGCTAAGAGATAGGTAGGAACTATTTTTCATAATAACATTGAATATTTTCCCTAATCACTTTAATTTACTACTTTATATAATTAAAATAATCTGTAATAACCAAATTATACCATTTTTATCTGCCCTACTCTTTTGTTTTCACCCGATTTTATTAAGTTCATTCTTAACACTATGGTGGTAGTATTTTATTCATAACTCATTCAATTTAAACAAATTTGTATTCTTTTTCTTTACTCAACTCCCTACCACAACACATAATAAATCTCTTTTGAACACCATAACCATCACTTTGGGGCTTTAATTTTACCTTTTCTCGTCTTATTTCTCAAACTCCTTAAAATAACTATATTTTTCATTAAAGCGCCTAGGATCTTTTTGGATCAAATTCAGGTCTATAATAAAAGGTATTAGGCTACTTATGAGGCTACCAAATAAAAATCTAATGGCTCAACAGATCTTACTATGATTATGCACAAGGGTAGATCAGAAAGAAGGTATAAAACAAGGTTATCAAAGAATTGCCTTTATCATTTCCTAAACTCACACTCTTTACTTCGCTTTGTACACACACTGGGCAAGTTTTAGGCATCAAAGGTAATAAATAATATACAACACCCTACACACACAAGGCACATGCTCAACTAAATAGGATCATCATAGACTCTAAACCAAACAATAGCATGAATTTAAATTTAAGACAACAAGTATAAGAGTAAAAAACATAATCCTAGGAGCCTCAAAAGTAGTCGTTCGCATCAATAAAAATGCTTTTAAAAACAAACCTCTTGCACCCTGTTATACGAAATAGCACAAACAAGAATATCTTACACAAAATTTTTAAAATTAAGGACAAAATTAGGAATTTTCCCACACCACACTTTAAAATCTACTTTGTCCCCAAATTATAATTTAAAAGTAGAGATAAAAGTATTCCCTAAGGCCTCTAGGCCTAGCTAGTAGTATATTTTTGCATCAAAAGGGTATGGGGACCCCACACCTTATCATTTTTTTTTGTATGCTCCTTAGCTTAGGTTTCTAGTAATCAGACTTTCCATCAACTTGTGAATCAATAAAAACAAAAACTACGTGAAGTAAAAACTAAAAATTAAAAAGAAAACATACCAACTTAACTTGGGTTGCCTCCCAAGTAGCGCCTTATTTAGTTTTGTGGAATGACCCAACTCAACTTAGCCCAATTCCATCATCATTTTCATCACACTTGGAAGACATCTTCTTATTCGTTACTGACCTATTGAGTGTGCACTTTCAAGGTCAATAATATCATCACCTTTAGCCTTTTCAGGCTCATCCACTTGGATTATGTCGGGCTATAGTGGTTTTGGCTTATGAGGCTCATTGATAGTGTCCAAAGTGGTTCTTGGTAGACTAACTACCCAGCACATATCTCTTTATGTAACAATAATCATGTATAAGTCCTTATAGTTGGATATTTTGTTTAGTGGTTTGTATACTTTGAAGACCACCTCTTTATCCTCTAACCTTATAGTGAATTTACCCTCTCTCATATCAAGGAACACTTCTCAAATTACTAAGAATATATGCCTTAATATTCTTAGCACCCATTTAAATTAAGAATAGCTCTATTATTTAGGCCTAATTAGCACTCATGGTATAGATATCTCTATTTCTTAGTTGGACTTGACTGCTCAAAATTGGTGGAGAGATTATCTTGATTCTAGGCCAGTTGGATCTTCCCTTTTGACATGAATCTAGTTCTCTAAGTTCTTCTAGGAGAAGTACATGCCTTCCAATCTTAGGGATCAATGGAGATATCAGTTTCTGAGGGTGGAGTAGGGCTTTATGACTGATATGGAGTATGAGGCTCAATTTTATAAGTTGGATAAGAATTATACTTCTACTATGACTCTGAGTATGAGAGGGTTCAATTATTTTATAGTGGATTGAGACTTCCTCTTTGCATGTCTACATAGAGTTTGGCTGATGTAAATAAGTCTTTTACTGAGGTTTCTTATCATGCTCAGCTTATGAAGGAGATGCATTGTGAGATCCATAGGAAAGTGATAAAAGGTTGCGATATCATGGTAGGTTTATAGGGATTTATGACAGATCCTAGTTCAGAGGTAGTAGTTCTCAGGGTAGGTACCCTTTATGCTAGATGTATCAACATCAGGATCAATCTAATAGACTCGTTAAGGTTATGCTTTGGATTATCGATAGAGTATATTTTGGATCTAATGACCGTTTTATCTAGGGTCGTGTTCGATCTTTTAGGGGTTCATCTTTTTGTATTCTAGTCATTGTAGTTTTTTTGGGTTAGTTGGACCTTTTGGTTTTGGATTAGTGCCTAAGAAATACTATGGTTGTGGAACTTTTGGTCATTTCTCTAG
The DNA here is from genome assembly GCF_002878395.1 of Capsicum annuum. Lineage (NCBI taxonomy): Eukaryota > Viridiplantae > Streptophyta > Magnoliopsida > Solanales > Solanaceae > Capsicum > Capsicum annuum. Next base: position 94,297,711 of record NC_061111.1, on the reverse strand, counting down.
AGAGTGCCCTAGCCATGGAGCGATTTTTCCTTAAACCCAAAGTGTTCCACCTAATAGGTCAGTTCATCCCCCAGCTATAGGTTGTATACATAGTAATAGAGGTGGTCCCTAGGGTGCCTATGGAGGTTCTCAGGTAGGTAAGACAGAAGGTCGGTCAAAGCCCATCTAGGTAGCGGGCCTGGTCAGTTGTATGCAGTACCTTCTATACTTGAGGATGAGTATTTTTCTTTTATTATAGGTTTGATTTTTATGCATCATCAATTTTCTTATGCTTTGTTTGATCTGGTATCCATGTATAATTATGTGTCTTCTTAATATGCTCAAGGGTTAGAGATACCTTGGGATTCATTATCTATGTCATTACGTGTATCTACTTTCATGGGTGATTCTTTAGTAATTTATTGGGTTTTTAGATTATATGTTATGACTATTTAAGAGTTTGATACTCATGTTGATCATATTATTTTAGACATAGTGGATTTTGATATGATTCTTGGTGTAGACTGGTCATACTACTTTCATGCTATCCTAGAGTATTTTGTCAAAACCGTTACCTTAGCCATGAAAGGTATACCCCAAATCATATGGCAAGGAGTGGTTAGTTGCGAGCCAATGGTGCTTATTTTGAGTATATGTGCTAGAAGGCTAATTTAAAGGGGTTGCGAGTCTTATCTAAACAATATTTGTGATATTTTAGTCTGGAGAGTCTGTTACGTAACTTTGTTCCTATAGTACATGAGTTTCTTGATGTTTTCCCCACTGATCTACCTGGCCTTCCTTTCGAGCATATTGTTCAGTTTGTTATTGATCTTGAGTTAGCAGTTTCTATGGTGCCTTACTGTATGGATCCTTCCGAGCTTAATGAGAAAAATTCTCAGCTTCAATATCTTCTGGGTAAGGATTTTATTAGACTAAGTGTGCCTCTTTGTGGAGCTTTTGTGTTGCTTGTGAAGAAAAATATGACTCCATGCGTATGTGTATTGATTATAGGAAACTTAATAAGGTGACTGTGGAAAATTGTTATCCTATGCTTCATATTGATTATTTGTTTGACCATCTTTAGGGAGTAGCAATGTACTCTAAGATTTATTTGAGGTTTGGTTACCCTCAGTTGATGATTCAGGTGAAGGATTTCCCCTCATTTTTATCATTATGAGTGATGTCTTTTGGATTGACTAATGCCCCATCCACGTTTATTGATTTGATGAACCACATGTTCAGGCCTTATTTGGATTCTTTTATAATTATGTTCATCGATGACATCATTTTGTAATAAAAAAATTGGGAGGAGCATATGCAATATTTAAGGATTGTGCTCCAAACTTTTAGAGGTCATGTGTTTTTTTTCAAATTCTCTAGTGTGAGTTTTGGCTTGATTCAATGATATTTATTGGTTATCTGGTGTCTAAGGATGGGATAATGGTAGAACCGATGACAATTAAGGTTATTTATGATTGGGCCAGACCTACATCTCTGACTGAGGTTTGTAGCTTTATTGGTTTGGCTGGTTATTAGAGACAGTTCTTGATTAAGTTATTTTACAGGAGGATCATAGATCTAAATATTCTAATCACCTTAGTACAACTAAGATGTATATATATTTGAGGCAACATTATTGGTGGAGTAGTGTAAAGAGAGAGGTGGAAAACATTATAGCTCGTTGCCTATGTTGTCATTATGTGAAGGCTGAGCATCAATGACCTAGTTGTTTAATTCAAAGGTTACCTATTCCCGAGTGGAAATGGGAGTGAATTAACATGGACTTTGCTAGTGGTTTTCCTCTTACTTCTCGTCGTTCCAATGGTATTTGGGTCATTATGGATCAATTGACCATATAGCACACTTAATTCCTATTCAGGTGTCATTAAGTGTTGAGAGGTTAGCCCATATTTATGAAGATGAGATTGTCCATTTGTATGGTGATCCTATGTCTATTATTTTAGATAGGGCTTAAGTGTTCACTTCTATCTTTTAGAGAGCATTTCAAGAGGATTCAGGTACTCAGGAGGATCTTAGTACAACCTTCCATCGTTAAACTGATGGAAAGTCAAAGCAGACTATTTAGGTTGCCGAGGATATGCTCTGAGCAAATGTTATGGATTTTGGAGTTCATTGTGAGAAACACTTTGAGTATTGAGATGCCGACTTTTAAGGCTTTATATGGTAGCAATGTAGTTTCTCAATTGGATAGTTTGAGACTTCCAAAGTAAGACCCCATGGTACTAACTTTCTTCAGGAGTTGTTAGATAGGGTCAGAGTGATTCAGGATAGGTTGAAGGCAATTCAAAGTAGGCACAAGGTTAATGCTGATCATAGACTTTATGCTTGAGGTTTGGAGTTGGTTGTCCGGTATTCCTTTATGTATAAGCCATAAAGGGTGTGATGAGGTTTGAGAGGAAATTGAAGATCAACCCCAGATATATTAGACTATTTGAGATCCTTTATATAGTTGGTGAGGTGGCCTATGAGTTGGCCCTATCTCTAGATTTTATTTTTGTCAATCCAATTTTCCATGTTTCTATGTTTCAGTGATACAATCTTGACTTGTCTCACATGCTTAGATGGTACACGATTGTAATATCCCCATGTTTTAAAGCTTTAAACCCCTCAAAAGATACTCTAGTAATTTAGTTTTCCAATACCCTAAGTCTCACCTTAATTCAATATCGTGGAGAAAAAGTAATACTAATTATTCCTTTAGTATTAGTTAGATGCCAGTGGCTATGATTCACGTGATGACCCATGACAAGATGTAACAATTCATTATTAGTATTCATTATCACAATAGTAAGGATCCTAAATTCTAAGCCTGGTGATAAAGACCCCATCCTACGACCCATCACTAGTGACAATGCATCGTTATAACTAACTCATTCTCACTATAGTGATAGCCAAAACCTAATATTAGACTAAAACTTTACCTAATGAATCATAAGCAGTCATGATGAGTCATTAGGAGGGTAGTCGTAGTCATAATAGAAAGGACCCAATGCCTTAGGATTTCAGGTTACGAATCAAACCACTACTCGTGACCAGCCGTAACGAGTCATGTGGTAAGTCGTAACAAGTGGGAGAAAAATTTCCTACATGATTTTCAAGGACTTTTAAGACTTTTCCAGATCTTTTAAAATCCAAAACCACATCGTTTGGTCTTTCTAAAGAGTGGTAAAATAGACCAAAATTCCCCAAATCCATGATTTAATCATATTTGCACCCATAGGTATTACGAGGGGCAATTTTCTCTTCTCCCCAAAGGTTTCAATGGTTCTTCAAGTTCATGTTCAATCCCAAGAAATTCTCCAAAGAGTTTGTCGTCAGGTATGTGGGATTTGACCAGTGGGTCCCTTTAACCCATTGAGTCCCAAGAACTTCCTTAATTTGTAAGTACAAACCCATTTCTTCTTTTAATTGGGTTCCATGTTAAATATGAGTTTTGTCAACTTTATCTTAGTTATTGTGGTTATGAACCATGAAATTTGCTTCCCCATTAGAATTGTGTTTCCATATGTTTGATAATTACACTTGTCCATAACATGATCAATTATTTAAATAATGAGTACATTATAGATTTTCCATATCATGGTCAGTTTTATCCTTATCATGTTCCACTGTAATAGTATGTGTTGATGGGTTATAAACATCCAATACCTAGGATATCATGCATATATTTTCTTACATGTTATTGAGAAATTTATATTGTACATGTATTGTTAATTTATTAATATTGTGACTTGAGCATATAAGTTATCAATTCATGTTTAAGTTTATACTTTAGTGTCATTCAGTTTAGAGTAATACTTAGAATCGAGTAAATATAGGAATGATGAATCCCACTTCAGTTAGGTATGAGACCATTATTAGCAATCCCTAAGTTCCAGAACTATGGCCCCACTATATTCTATAACGGGTCCCCTATTAGTAGAGGTATGACAATGTAGTCCTTCAGGACATCTGTTTAGTTGATCCATACTAGTCTTTGGATCCTAATTAGCTCTGATTAAGGCATGTTGGTTATTTTTACCTCCTACAGTCCTTAGTTAATGTTTAGTTTATGTTTCAGCTTAGACATGTATAACCTTGTATTCGCTATCCAGTTATTCAGCTTATTCAGGATGTGCTTATACTTGGTCTTGCATTCAGTTTACATGTTCAAGCATTTATGCTTGGTTATACTAGTTAGCCTTCCCATCATGCATACTCAATTTATTTAAAGTAATGAACGTATACATTTTTTTGTGCTATATTATCTATATCTTCTTTATCTTTTTTCGAAGGCAAAAAGATTTTAAAATCAGTTTCTGTGCCATTCACCAATAGTTTTGGTAAGTTCTCATCCTTCAAGAAGGGTTATCAGTTATCACCTTCAATATTTTTGTATTTCAGTCAGTTGAGTTAGTTGGGAGTTTGTCCCATTAATTCTCTATGCTTTAGAGGCTTTGTCTAACTTGTTTTCAGTTTCATTAGATAATCAGAAATGATTGATTTTATTTTGCATTACTACTTATTATCAGGTTTCAAATTTAGATTCTGCCTAGTATTTTGTTTTTTTCTTTGGTGTTCATATCGCGTACTAGACCATGGGTTAGCTTAGTGTCACATGTGACTTTAAGCACAGTGTTACGAGTAGGGAGTAGTCTCAAGTCTAGGAAAACTATGTATAAGAGTGCAAGGTTTAATATGTCCAAGGGTGTTGAAAGTTGCATTAAGTAGAGTCTTGTTCATGGGTATGAAGCACACCATACTTATGAGTGAGAGGCTATTAAACATTTTAGGAAAATTGCAATTCTTTCATTGTTCGTGTCTTACGATGGAGTGTTCGATCCCTTTTGTTTCCTTTTCTAACTCATCCTCTACCTATTTGTAGAAAATAGCTCCCAGAAGATCCAACAAAAGGAGTAATGGGAAGCAACCAGTATCAATACCTATCTGGGAAGACCCACTGAATCAGCATGTCTCCCATATTGAATTTAGGGATACCTTTGTTGTGCTATCCCAATCTATGGATTCTCCAAAATAACAATAAGGTCTATTCCCCAACCAAACCACTAGTGAATAAGATAGCTACCAGGATTTGATACTTGACTCAGATGAATCCCCTGGTGTTCTCTGGATCCAAGTCAGAGGAGGATCCACAAGAGTTTCTAGATTATGTGTAGTAGGTGATAGATATTATGGGTGTTACCCCATATGATAGTGCTAACTTAGCTCCTTACCAATGGCAAGGGGTGGCTGGCACTTGTGTTAAGAAGTGGAAGGAGGATAGAGGTGCTGTTGCAGAGCCTATAGAGTGGGATTAGTTTGTTGATGATTTTTTGGATTGGTTTTTCCTTCTTGAACTGAGGAAAGCCAAGGTGTAGGATTTTATTAACCTAATTCAAGGTAGTATGAGTTTTAAGGAATATCTGCTTATGTTTTTCTCAGTTGGCGAGGTATGCTCCTAATATGATAGCAAATTCTAGGTCTCGAATGAGCAAGTTCTTATTTTATGCATTGGAGGATGCAGTGAAGGAATTTAGGATAGTAGTGTTGATTAAGGGGATGGACCTCTCCTCGTAGATCTTTCATTCTTAGAAAATTAAGAAGGATAAGCTCAAATAAAAAGAAAGGGAGAATAAGAGGGACAAAACCAGTAGTTTTAGTTTCTCTCACCCAAGGTCAGATAGTGGGAATCATTCTCAGTTCCACCATAAATCTTCATCTCCAGCCCCATCTTCAGCCAATGCCCTAGTTCCTAAGTTTCAATAAGATACTCATAATAGAGCACCAAGATCTAAGCCCTAGAGTAGTGCAAACAGTTGTAGCACCAGCCCAGTCTGTAAGTAGTATGGTAAGAACCACAAGGATGAGTGCAAGGCCAATAATAATTCATGTTTTGGGTATGGTAAGTCATGCCAGTATAAGGTATTGCCCAGTAGGTATGTGGAAGGGTAAGAATGATCATCAACAGGGCCAGACTAACTCCTCATCAGTTCCTACAGGTTGTTCGAATTAGGAAGAAGCCACCTCTAATGCCACTAGTGGACAATGTTAGAATAGACTTTATGCTCTTCAGACACACCAGGATTAGAAGGTTTCACCTAACATGGTTACTAGTATGTTACAAGTCTTTTACCATTATGTGTATATATTATTATATCCCGAAGCCACACTTTTCTTTGTGACTCCTTATATAGAAGTGGCTTTTGGTGTCAGTCCCACAATTCTCACAGAACTTTTCTCAGTGTCAACTCCATTATATCTAGATGAGTATACAAAAATTACCCAGTCACAATATCCCAAAAAGTCACCCAATTGATCTTGTAGAATTAGACAAGACCGATTTTGATGTAATTCTTGTTATTGATTGGATCCACTCCTTCTATGACTCAGTTAACTGTAAAAATAGAATAGTTCAATTAAACTTTCCAAATGAGCCAATCGTAGAATAAAAGGGTAGTACTTCAGTACCTTAGGGTCAGTTTGTCTCTTTCATTAAGGTGAATAAATTAATTTGAAGAGAGTGTGTCTATTATCTAATTTGAGTAACGGACTCAAGTTCTAATATCTCAAGTCTTGAGTCAATCCTAGTAGTTAATGAATTTCTAAAGGTGTTTCCTAATGATATTTCTATAGTTCCACCTGATAATGCTCAACTTACACGTCAATTAAATACAAGGCAATCGTTGTCAATTTACTTACCCAACTTTGGAGTCTAGATCGAATCCATAAGGAACAATATGAGTGGAGATCAAATTAATTCAAAATAATAGATACAAGTTGAATTCAATTAACTGTTACAAAAGATAGAATGGGGAAGTGAGTTCCTACACTAATGTTTCTTTTTAGGATTTTCTAGTATAAATTCGAGGCTATGAATAGTTAAAGGTTTAGCAATTATTCATCGATCTTGGGATTATACGTTACTAAGGGAGTGAAATGTCAGAGCTAATTATCAGCATCGATTTAGTAATTCAAATATGGGTAGGCTTGGTTATAGATTTTGATGCTAGCCTTTCAATAAAACACTAAACTTTCACCCATTGATTCTTTCAAATACCTAATGGGTGTGTTCAACAATTTGCAACCACAAGTTCAATCAATACATCCCTACTTCTAGGATGACACCTATGGCATAGTTAACCTTACATTCACCCTATGCGTAAGATAGTGAAAATTTAGCAAACTATATGTATCATTGTATATCATTGTTTTGGTCTCCATATCCTTGTTTCGAGGATGATATGGATTCCTAAAGTTCACCAAAAACTCTTCTTTTGTAAAATGGTATTGAACTTTCTAGATCTTGGAGCTTTCACTCAACAAGACCAAGTGGGTATCTGGAGCTTTCACCCATCAAAATCCCAACCAAAATAGCATAGCAATAATAGATCCCATAAACAAGAACTACCAAATAGATGTTAATCAATCACAACCCACACACCTTTTAATCCCTATTCACACTTAACCTCAAGAGAGAAATTTTCCTACATGTAAGTTAAACAAGCACAAATATACCAATAATCTCCATTGAATCAAAGTTGTAGAAGATCTAAGAAAATGTACTTCAAACTTGGCTTTCCAAATATATAAACAATGGAAGTGAGCAAATCCTCCACTTAGAAAGTTGCCAACATATTCTTCACCCAAAATATACACAATATTTTCTTCTCCAAAAAATAAAGGCTACAAACTCTCAAGATAAACCTATAAAAATTAGGGAAGAAGGAATGTGATGGAATGGATCCTTCATCCAATTAAGGTTTGAATCTTTTTGTTCAAATTTGGATTAGCACGTGCAATTACAATTTTTCCCTTGGGATGAAAATTTTTGCCAAGCCGTGATCGCACAACTCTGGCTGCGACCACGGCTCAGCGACCGCGATTGACATCTACAGTCGCGATAGATTGTCCATCTTGACTGACTGGGATTGCGCCCCATGGACCACGACCGTGTTAACTGAGTCTAGTTCACTGCAGGTTTTCAGCTGCACTTACTCTACTCCCTTTTGATCATTACAAGCTCCAATCCACATCTCTTTGTCTTTTCAACTCCTATACCTGCAAAGAGTGGATATTAGTGCATTAAATCATAATTATGATCCATTTACTCATTTGAGACAAGGTAACATGCATGAAAACTGAGTACAAATGAGTTGTAAAATCACCACTCATCAACACCCCCAACTAAAGCATTTGTTTGTCCCCAAGAAACACTACCTGTTTATCATGAGCCACAATTATTTATGCCCACATTTTATGCCTTAAATTCCATACCAACCCTGACTTGAGTCGCAACCACAAGTAGCTCATCGTACTTATGCTAGGCAAAATTCTCAACACTCCTCATTATAAAATATAATATTCCAGACTGCATTAGACTTTAAGAAGTAATCAAACAACAAAAATCAACACTCTCGAAGTGGTTCACCTTTTGACTAAAACTAAGCCATACTCCACTTGCTTCATTATCTGGGAGGTGACAAAAATCACTCACCTCAACTTGTTTGCATGCCCATCTCATGAAAAATAAAATTTTCACACATCAAACTACCGAACAAGTAGTAAGGAATTTTAAGTGCAAAATTCTCCCCTCAAAAATGAAATCTTAATACAATAAGTGTCATCCCATTAACTTTCCCTTATTTTCAATCACCACTACACAGAAGGTTAATGGTTGGAGATCTCAAAGGACTATCTATGCTTGTAACGTTGGTTCGACTTAGGGTTAGATATCATTTAGGGAACTTGGTGACACCCTACCTTGAAGATCTACATAACACTTTACAAGACTCATATTTCTACTAAGGGCCACGCAACTTAGTTTATCTCTTTTCTTATTCCTACTTTTTGCCTCCTTTAGTTCCCACTTTCCTTTTACTTCCATTTTCTTTCATTTTTGTGCAATTCATTATTTTGTTGAGTCCTTTCCATTTTCTAAACATTTGTATTCAGTACATAAGAACATTTGGCATTTTCACTAATACTTCATGGTCCCAAGCTTACTTCCTTCGATTTTTACCACCACCAACTTCAGCTTTCAGCCTCAGGTTGCATTTTTAAGTTCAACGAGAGTATGGTTCAAAGAAGGATAAAAAGAAAGGTTCACGACGTGTAATGAGTTTACCAAAGAAAGTTTTAAAGTCTCAAAGCGGGTACTAGGGATTACAATTATACATAGGTAGGCTTTTTAGGCTAGAGTGGGTTCAAAAATCACAAAGAGGGCCTAAGTTCATTTCTCTAACCAAATACCATCAAAATTATTTTTGAAAGACTAATGGGGAAAGTTCTAGATAATACACCAGAGATAAATGCAATATTCTCACCACAGATGGCATGCAAATTTGTTAAGGGATCTTAAATATCCCCCTCTATGGAAACAAAAAGGAGTATTTATTGCTATTTACAAGTCAAAAATTTTTGGAACCACAAAAAGAGAAAAGGATTTCTTACAATATTGCTAACGTCCATGCCCTTGATTGTTTTAAAATTTTGGATGGAGGGGGTTTCTTGATTTTCCGTAGCACCATGCACAAATTGCTAACATATGGCGACGTCTACAACCAAAGCCTTAGTCTCACATCTTCACTCAATCATGGTCGAGCAAACCATATGGCTACTTAGATTTGCCAATGGTGTATAAAGTGTTCCCAATTTACAAAATAAAATTCTATAGATACTCAGACTTCCCTTATATTTTCCGACATTTATGCTATGGGTACTCACAATTCCCCTAAATTTATGCCTCAAACGTAAATACAACACTTTATCATTAAGACTGTAATCGCTCAATCCGTCACCGGGCAAAGCTAGTCAAACATTACCAAGATCAAAATAAAAGTAAATCAAAAGAATACTAACAATAAGTGGGAAGCATGATAATCCATAAAACGAATAATATCCAAAGCATCATCCCAAAACAAATACATCAAAGAAATAGTGTCTAGTATTAGGTCATCAAAACACCATGATTCCAGGGGCAACCCCCAACTAGATAAAATACAGTGTTCTCGTTGCATGCACACTAAAGCAAGAGTAAGCAGTGTCTCCCTGAATCTTCCTCAAGAGCTTCTCTCTTTATCTGACTCTGTGCTGGTACCACAAGTCTCGTCAACCGACTAATTAATAGGGGCCTCATCTTTACTATCTAGCTTTGAAGAAGGCAATTTCTTATTTATTGAGCACCTTAAATATGCCTTTTACTCCCTTCCATGTCTTCTTAAAAAACTTTTCTCTTTTTTTCTCTCTTAGTACTATCTTGTCCTGTGATTGCTTGAGGTCCCTATATGCTCTTACTAAGGCTGAGTATGCTCTCTCTTGGCTAGAAATGGTGGCTCCCTATTTCTAATGCTTCTTAACATACTTCTCATAGTCAAATTACGTTACATATGAATGATGGGTTGTAGAGGTCTCTCGTGGACCCTGAGGAAATATGGACACTAACTCTCTGACCATCCTCATTTAATTTGACATATCATTGAGGTAATTTGCTAATGTGAACTTAGTTAGAATCAATCTTTCTTTTCTTGCTTTGGCCTGGGGAACCCTCACCTCTGAATTTGAGTGGACAGATGATAGAGCCCAGTTTCACCTAAGTATCTGCATCACACTTCTCTAATTCTTCTCTATTACAAGGTTTAGTGATAAAAAAAGGTAAAAGTAGGTTTATGTTTGGTGTTTTTATGCAATATACTATTACTATTCAAGCTTATTTTGCCTTATTTTGAGAATATCTTGAGTGAATAAGGTATTAATTTGATATAAATAAGAATCTAAGTGTTATAGTGTGTGATTATAATGTGAAAAATGTATTTCAAATAATTTTGGGTTTAATTGGATCACTTAGAGTTTAGTCGATGAAACTAGTGTTACTAGTATGAGCGAGGTGCTTATCTAGTCTCGTTTGTTGGATTCTATTATGTTAAGTGTGTTAAAAATGATCTTAATGGTGTTATTTTATGTGAAACAACTTGTTGCTAGTGTACAAAGTTCAAGTGAGTCAAGTAAAGAGTCGAAACATAAAGTGGAAAATCATGGAGAATTTCCTTGTCTTAGCTCTTATTGTTGATTCATTTTATTGGATATTGTGTAGTTCGGACTTCTAATTTGTATGGTTTGATCTTTTAGGATGTTTTGGGAGATTAATAAGATGATATATGGATGATTTAGAAGCTGGAAAAGCATAGGAAAGACACAACAAAGTCGAGGATGAATGAACCATGTTCAATAATTTAACCAATTTTCTAGAAGCAAATTCCTAAGATGTGTCATGATAGGGGTGCGTTTTGACTCCCATTTGAGTCTAGCCAGCCTCTCGCCACATCTCCTACTTGACCCAAGTAGCTAGTGTGTTAGGATCCCTGGTTAAGTCAAGCCAGCCTTGCGTCACAACCCTATTTCAAATCCTAATTGGCTTGAGAGTGAAAATCGAATCCTAATTGGCTTGGAACTTGTTATAAACTATAAATACAACTTTTTATTCATTATTAATCATCTTTGGGACAATCTTGAGAAAATTAGACAACTGACACGTCTTGGATAGTTAATTCGGTGATGGTGGACAAAAATTAGAGGGGCTGCTACACAGTTATATTGGGTTTTAATTATTTTGTTTAGCATTTAATTTTTTATAACATGTATTCAATTATTTGAATCATTATTATGAATATTATCGACTAAAACCCCTCTTTCCAGGGTTAAAGCCAAGAGCATGATAATTATTATTTTGGATTAAATTTGTTGGATTTGGTTATCATATTTGGTTATTTGTTTATTCTTAATTTAATTATTTTATGGATTGATCTCCCATAAAATATGTATAATGTTGACCTTTTGATCTCGGGAGAGGAAATAGGGAGATATAACATGGGAATAACAAATTTTGAGTTTTTATTCTTTTATAAAATAAAGAAATAAACTTAGCATCTAGGACAGGGATGTACTTAGATGCCTTAGTTGATTCAAACGTAGGATGATAGCTTTAACTAAGTTAATTGGATTATTACATCTCTGCTCAATGATGTAGCTATAATGTCCATATTAGTTAAAAGATCAGAGGTTGGTAAATCAGGATCATGTAATTAACCCTACTAATCAACAATCAAGATAAGCAAATTAACGAATGAAATTCAGTAAAATACTATGATTGTTCTAAGTGCTTTAACCCTGCATTTTCTCCTATTGATTGTCCCATGAAATTTATTTTTACACATTGTTTATTTTATTTTTAGTTTACAATTATTCAACACTCTTTTTGGTTACTATAACATCAAATTAACCTAAAATGGGAACTAGAATCAAATCATTACTGAATCAAGTCTCTGTGGGATCGATACTTGGCTTCTTGAAGGCCACTTTACTACTTGATAAAACCACATACACTTGCATGTGTGCTCGGGCACTAACCATAAGTGCATTCCTCCATGGATCTAGCAAAAGTTCCATTCTGATAAGATAATCTCTCCCACATTAAGAGGGATGCTAATCAAGATGCAAGCCACCATTCAAGCTCTCAAGTTTGGGCATTGTTCATATGGGTGCAAGGTGATACTCGACTGCATATGATGTTTAACCAAAGTATGGCCTTTACTTTTAAGTCCTTCATTAAAATATCTTTCTTGGTGATGGACCAAGGAACTTCTTTACCAGGGCATAAAATGTTGGTTATCCAGGACCTAGGCTAACATTCCCTTGCGTGAAACTGCCTCATGTCGACATTTGGGAGCCCATACACTGCATTCATCTTCTCCGCTCTAAAGTTTCCCTCTTTACCTCAAATTATTATAATGGGGTTTATGATAGAGAATACATTGAGTTTTGTATAGAACTCATGCATCCACATCTCATTGGCCTCGTAAGGTTCTGTTGCAAAGCACATCCGCCTGACGTATTTAGTCTGGAATGGAATTCAGGTAGCTTCTCTTCCATCTTGTACAGACTGATGCCCCTCTCAAGGAGTAGCTTAGTCCTATAGAAATTATCTTAATAGAGTTGTTGTCATTGTGCACTCATGAATATGGTGTCATTAAAATCGTCCATCTTTGGAGCTGGTTATCTGTGAGCAATGTAACTCAGACCAATATTAGTTTTCTCATATGAAACACATGCTAGATCAAATAGATAAGTTCATGTTATAGTTCCAAGAAGATTTCTGGGTCAACAAAAGGATGCGCAGAAATGTTCAAAGTCTGCCATAACCTGCCCTCAGGTATGGCGATCGCAGAGTGATAAACGCAATCACGGTTAAGGAATCACTATCATTGGGTCCACAATCGTGGTACCTAAGATCAGGTTTTGACAGACTCTGTGCAATACCTCAAACATGGTTTCACCCAAAAAATTTTGCTTTAAGAAAGCAGGATAATGCTGTAAATAGTGAATTATAACACTACAGTGTGCGATCCTAGACCAAAATTAGATTGTTTGAACATGGAATTTGTAGAGGTTTTCAAGCTCACACATGGTGTACACTTCCATTTATATGGTTTAATGCTTAATTCCAGGGTACTTAAGACTTCTCCACACAGTGTGTACACTATCTATAGTAGCAAACTACATAGCTATAAAAATTTAGCATGAATCTGATAACACAAATATTAGTTCATGGTCTATATACACATCATGATCAAATCATGAATTTTCATTTAAATCAAAGGAGTTTAGACAACTTACCACATTAGTAGGTGCTATTGGAATGAGATGACCTTTGGTTATGTATTGTAGGGCCTAAAAGAGAAGAAAATTTTGACAGACAGTGAAAAAGGGATGGGTGAACTGTGAGTAGTTGGATAGTCATTTAAACTAATTTGACCACGACCTCATTCTTAGTCACGAGATCGTGGTCATGAGACCACAACGATCGCATTGATACGGGCTGCGACCATGGTACTTCAAAAGTTGAGTTTCTTGACAATTAATGTGGGGGATCCATATGCTCTATTTGAATGTCAAATTAAACAATATAAAGGAGGTGTTCATTCTATCTAGGGATCACCATTAGATTGGTCATATAGACATTCATCCCATCCAACAAGCATAATATTGAAAAGTTGTTAGAATGGGGTCCTTTCATTACGTCGAGAACTACATCCAACAGAATGTACTCACCTTGAAATGAGCTAGAGTCGTCATGAGTATAGTGCATTGTTTCTTATTTTGACACTATACTCACTTTCTTTATTTTTGTGTCTTCTCCATCAAATGAATTGGATAATTGGGAGGTCTTGAGGATCTTTGATACCTAGCTTATCATCATAACTCAGCTTCTCTTTATGGTAATACTCCTCTTTAGCAATGGGAAAGGTAGTGGTAATTTCAAGCTTTTGTTCTTTTCCCAATAGCGCTATCTTGAAACTTTTCCATTCATTGTACATGTATTCCATATTCTTCCCCGTTGCATCTGCCCTATCCAAGATGGATAGTAACCTTGGGTCACAACTATTGGACTCAGTGCATTGTTCTTTCAGTTTCTCAGTATATGACCTAATAAAATCATAGGAAGAACTAGAACTTCAAGTACTATAATAGAGGGAGGGGATGTCTGGACACTCATCCCAATGTCCTTGCAAACGACCACACATGGGGAAACCATACTCCCAATCAGATGGAGATGGTAAAATCTTTTCTCGAAGAGCATACTTATAATCTATCCTAAAGTGTGGTCGATAATAATACGAACATGGGGGTCACGGTATGACTTCTAATCATTAAACTCATATTTGTTAGAAGATGCCATCAGGAAAAGTAAAAATAAAATAAAATCTACCTACAAAGAAAAAATCACAAATAGATATTTACAAGCTTGAATTCAAGCAAGTAACTATGGTTTCAAACTAAATTAATACACCAAATTTATCCCCAACCACGGTGCCATTTTTTATAATCTCAACTTACACATCAAATAAATGCAAGGCGGTCATTGTCAATATATTCACCCAACTTTGGAGTCGGGGTCAAATCCACAAGGAAAATATGAGTGGCGATAAAATTAATTTGAAATAATAGATATAATTTGAATTCAAGAAAATCTTACAAAATATAGAATAGGAGAGATGTGTTCCTGTACTAATGTTTGATTTTTTGGATTTTCTAGTTTAAATTCGGGGCTATGAATAATTAGAGTTTTAGAAATTATGCACTTATATTGGAATTAAGCATTACTAAGAGAGTCTAATGTCAGAGCTAATGATAAGATTATATCATGCTAGTATGTATACTATTTCATGCCATGCAAGTGTTTGATGAAATTCCTCTTTAGATGTATTATGAACAAGTGTGCATTTTTATGTTATGCTATGTAAGATCATGTGAAGCTTTACTTTTTCATCCTATCAAGTCTTAGGGGTATTTATAACCGACAATTTTGTTGTTTACCTAGAGCCAGTGTCAGTTACAGAATAATCTCATTAACGTCACGATCAGTAGTACTCTTAGTCAGTTACAAGACTTAGGAGAACTCAATAGATTTAGTTTTAGTCCTGTCGAGTTTAGCATTTAGTTCAAACCTTAGTAAATTCACTACGCTAATAGAATTTAGTAGTATCTATCAGTTAGCAGAACTTAGTAAAATTAGTAATAGTTCAGTGAAGCCTAGTATGAGCTTGGAAATCAGTTCAATGACTATTTAGATAGGAATAGTATTCAGCGTTGAGTTAATCGAGGGATGGAGGCATTCTTGCTAGCAGAGGGTTTGAACCTAAGTAGCAATCCCTGCATTATAGAACTACGTAGCTAATGTAGGTTTAGATATCTTTATGCTAGACTAGGGTTGATACATCTCGTATGAGTTCTCCTACAAGCAAGGGTTGATAAAAGAGCTTTCTGTCAGAGAGGGTTATATCACAGTTTTCTTTACCCATGGCATGGTACTGACACCCTTCTAATTAGGATTATAGGTTGGACCCCAATCTATTCAGAAAGAGGCATATCGGTTAGATGATTACCTCCCACAGTCTCGGTTTCAGTTCCAATCTTAGAATAAAACTCTGTTTAGTTCTACAAATTCAAGAATATCAGATACAATCACTCAGTTCTATATGGAACATAGTATAGTTCCACAGGATTGAGACTATTAGATACAGTCACTCAGTTATTAGCTAGACAGAATTAGTAAACTCAAATATCAGTAAATCAGTAATTCAGAACTCAGTATCCATTGTTATCACGATTTCAATTATAGCATACGTATTCATGTAGGTAATCTTATTCAGTTATACTCATGTCATTCAGTTAGTATTGACCATACATATGAACCCATGCATTTCATCCTACATTACCTAGCATACCAGTACATTCAAAAAACTAACATATACTTTTCTCTTGTGCTATGATGTTTTACATCATAGGGTTAGACGCACAGGATCCCGAGCACCCTTTGTAGTTCAGATCTTCAGCAGTTAGATTTAGTGGTGAGTCCTCATAGTTTTAGGACATAATTATTTTCTTTAATATTTCAGTTATCACTATAGTTTTTAATAGTTGGAGTTAGTTGGGGGCTTATCCCATCAACTCCATGATTCATATAGTTGAGGCTTTTCAGACTAGAGTATTTTTTAGATTGATGTTTTAGTTTTGGTAATATTTTATCGTATTCAGTTTTATTTTAGTTTAAACCTTATGGCAAGCTTTCACCTAATTTTTGCATATTTGTAGTATTACTATTTAGTTATTGTAGACGGTAATAGTCATGGGTTATCTTGTGGTCCTTTGAGATTATGAGCATCGTGTAGCTTTCGGGGTATAGACTCGGGTCATTAAAAACTTGGTAATAGAGCCAGGTTCAGTAGAGTCCTAGGAAGTCTAAAAGCAGCATCTAGTAGCATCTTTTACGTGGGTGTATAACGTGCCACACTTACGGATAGGAAGCTACGAGATGTTTTTGGAAAAGTTTCCCTTCATTCAGTACTTATATTGTATGAGTGGACATGATCACCAATTAAAATCTCTATATAATCCAAGTTTATCTCCCATTTACAGAATATTCCTCTTAAGAGGACTAACGGAAAATAAATGGGAGATCAGCCAGAACCCCAGCACATCCAGCCAGATCCTCTGGATGAACATGTCTCCCACGCTGAGTTTAGAGCATCTTTCACCACCCTATCTCATTCTGTGGTAGCCCAGAATAAATGTCCAACTATTTTTCCAGCCAACCCAGCAACTAATACTGTTGCTGCTAGGATTTGAGATTTCACCAGAATGAACCCTCCATCTTTTATTGGTTCTAAATCAGATGAGGACGCTCTGGAATTTCTCGATCAGTTGCAGAATGTTACAAATATTATGGGGTGATAGCTAGTTAAAGTGATGATTTAACTACATATTAGTTGCAAGATGTGGCTGACTCTTTGTTCAAATAGTGGAAAGCAGAGAGGGCCACAGATACATGGCCGATAGAATGGGAGAAGTTTTATGTTGCTTTTCTGGATAGGTTCTTCCCGCTAGAGTTAAGGAAAGGGAAGGTTTTGGAGTTTATAAATCTAAAGTAGGGCAACATGATGGTACTAAAGTATTCCCTTAAGTTTATCTAATTAGCCAGATATACTCCTCATGTGGTAGAAGATAACAGATCTAAGATAAGTAAGTATGTGTCCGGCGTGTCTAATAGTATGGTTAGGAAATGTAGGACCACAATTTTAATTAAGGAGATAGACATACCTATGCTCATGGTTCATGCTCATTAGATAGAAGAGGCTAGAAATAAAGAGGAGAAGAGGGAGAATAAGAAAGCGAGAACAGGTAGTTTCAACTTTGCTTAGCCTGAGTTAAAGGGTGGGAACCGTTCTCAAATCTACCAAAAATCCTCAGTTCTATCTCTATCCTCAGCCAGTACTCCTGTGCCAAAATTTAGAGATGGCAACAGAGATAGGGCGTTAGGCCCTAAACCCTATGGTAATATAAGTAGTGCCCGAACTAATTCCCTTTGTCAGAAGTATGGCAGAAACCACTAGGTTATCTTTAGAGATGGAAATGATATATGTTTTGGATGTGGCAAGCCAGGCCACAGATAGTGTCCTTAGGTAGGTTCGAGGAGTCAGTATAATCGTCTCCCAGCTCAGTTTAATTGCCCAAATCAGTAGGATGCCGCATCCAGTGCCACCAGTGGGCAGCACCCAAACATACTCTACATACCTTAGTCCTAAAAAGATTAGGAGAATTCTCCTGATATAGTCACTGGTACGTTACAAGTTTATAATTTACATGTTCATGCTTTGCTAGACCTAGGTGCTTCTTCGTCCTTTGTTACTCCTTATAAAACTGTTGATTTTGAAATCAGTCCTAAAATCCTAGTAGATCCTTTCTCAGTATCTACCCTAGTGGGTAAATCTATCATAGCCCGACAGGTACACAGGAATTGCCTTGTAATGGTATCTTAGAAAGTCACTTTAGCAGACTTAGTAAAACAAGAGATGACTGATTTTGATGTCATTCTTGATATGGATTGGCTTCACTTCTACTATGCCTTAGTCGATTGCAGAAACTTAATTATCCAGTTTCAGTTTCTGAATGAACCCATCCTTGAGTGGAGGGGTAGTACTTTAGCACTTAGAGGTAAGTTTTTCTTACCTAAGGGTAAGAAAAATGATATCTAAGGTATGTGTCTACCATCTCGTTTGAGTCCAGGACTCTAGTTCAGAACCCCCTACCCTTGAATTAGTGTTAGTAGTATGTGAATTCCTAGATGTGTTTCCTAAAGATCTCTCCGGTGTTCCTCCTAAAAGGGCAATCAACTTCAGAATAGACCTTCTTCAAGATATTCAGCCTATATCTATCCCGCCATACTGAATAGCACCTGTAGAACTTAGAGAATTAAAAGAACAATTAAAGGATCTCCTTGATAAGGGATTCATCAGATCCAGTGTGTCCCCGTAGGGTGCCCCAGTTTTATTCGTACGTAATAAAGATGGTTCTCTCAGAATATGTATTTGATTACTGTTAGCTAAATAAAGTCACGGTCAAGAACAAGTATCCACTTCTTAGAATTGATGACTTGTTTGACTAACTTTTGAGTGCCAGTTACTTCTCCAAGATAAACCTCAGATTGAGCTATCATCAACTCAAACTCAGAGAATATGATATCTCAAAAATAGCTTTCAAACTCGGTATGGTCACTTCGAATTCTTAGTCATGTTCTTTGATCTTACCAATGCTACTACAGCCTTCATGGACTTGATGAACCGTGTGTTCAAGAAGTACTTGGACAGGTTTGCCATAGTCTTCAAAGATGACATTTTTGTCTACTCCCGCAATGAGCATGATTATGCAGACTATCTTAAAATAGTATTGCAGACTCTCTAAAACCATCATCTATTTGCCAAACTCAGTAAGTTTGAATTTTGGCTAAGGTCAGTAGCCTTCCTTGGCCATATCATTTCTGGTAATGGACTTAGAGTTAATCCCCAAAAGACTGAAGTAGTGAAAAACTAGCTTGGACCCATCTCTCCATCTAATATCTAGAGTTTTTTGGGCTTGGTTGGCTATTACTGGTGGTTTGTTGGGGGATTTTTATCTATTTCATCCCCTATGTCCAGATTAACTTCGAACAAAGTCAAATTCAAATGGTAAGATTCTTGTGAAAATAGTTTTCAGAAGTTGAACACTCGACTCACTACAACTCTAGTTTTAACCCTACTAGATGGTTTAGATATGTTTGTGGTATATTGTGATACCTCCAGAGTTAGTTTTGGGTGCATTTTGATGTAGAGATTTAAGGTCATAGCCTACGTCTCTAAACTGCTTAAGCCCCATTAAAAGAACTATTTTAATCATGATCTTGATGAACTATTTTTATGGGGTGCACGTTGATATGTTAAGTGACCATAAGAGCCTACAGTATGTGTTTTCTTAGAAAGATTTAAACCTCTATCAAACAAGGTGGTTGGAGTTGTTGAAAGACTATGACATGAATCTCTTGTATCATCTAGTTAAAGCCATTGTAGTGGTTGATGCTCTTAGTAGGATGTCTATGGGTAGTTTTGCTCATGTAGAGCATGGTAAGAAAAAGTTAGTTTAGGAAGTTCATCAACTTCCCCGAGTAGGTGTTTTCTTAGTCGATTCAGTAGAAGGTAGTGTATGAGAGCAGAGTAGTTTAGAATCATCCCTAGTTTCTGAGGTAAAGGAAAAGCAGGATAAAGATCCCAGTCTAGTCAAGTTTAAGGAATTAGTCATAGATCAGAAAGAAGAGTTCTTCTCTCAAGGGGGAGATGGTGCTTTGCGTTGTCAAGGTCGGCTATATGTTCCAGGTGTAGACCACTTAAGATAGCGAGTTCTTGTAGAAGCGCATGGTGCGCACTACCATATTTACCAGGGGCCACTATGATGTATCGTGATTTGCGGGAGATCTATTGGTGCTGTGGGATGAAGAGACACATTGCATAGTTTGTGGCTAAGTGCTCAACATGTCAGTAGGTTAATATCCAGCATAAAAAATCAAGTGGGTCCATACAGGAGTTCAGTATTCCCACCTGGTAATAGGAAAAAGTGAACATGGACTTCATGATAGGTTTACCTCATATTCATCACCAGCTTGATTCAATTTGGATCATTGTAGATACGATAACGAAATCAACTCATTTCCTACCAGTCCAAACCAATTATTCAGCTGAGGATTACACCAAACTCTATATCAGGGAGGTTGACAAATTGCACAGTGTTCCGTTGTCCATTATCTTAGATGAGTTACCTAGATTACCTCTTATTTCTGGAAGGCATTCCAAAAATTTCTTAGTACCTGAGTTTATCTCAGTACAACCTTTTATCCTCAGACAGATGGTTAAGCAGAAAGGACCATTCATACTTTAGAAAATATGCTGCGAGTGTGTGCGATAGACTTTAAATGTAGTTGGGATGACCACTTGCCTTTGATTGAATTTGCCTATAACAACAACTATCATTCCAGCATTCATATGGCTTTGTTTGACTCACTTCGTGGGAGAAGATGTAGATCTTTAATTTGTTAGTTTAAAATAGGTGAGGTCATAGTGGTGGGGCCTAACTTGGTATTTGATACCTTAGAGAAAGTTCAGTTGATCAAGGAAAGGCTTAAGATAACTCAGAGCTGACAAAGATCGTGCATATATATATGCAGAAAGCATCTCGAGTTTGATATTAGTGATTTTATGTATTTGAAAATCTCTTTTATGAAATAAGTGAAGAGGTTTTTCAAGAAGGGGAAAGTCATTCCCTGATATATCAATCCTTACCGAATTCTCAGCCATTTCGGAAAGGTAGCTTACAAGCTTGAGTTGCCTTCAGACTTAGCTTTTGTGTATCCAGTGTTCTATGTCTCCTTTCTTAAGAAATGCATAGGTGACCCAGCAGTCGGCGTCCCTATATCGGCCATAGATATTTAGAACAACCCCTCTTATAAAGAAACTTCCGTCAAAATTCTTGATTATCATATTCACAGACTAGGGAACAATGAAGTTTCTCTATTCAAAGTACTTAGGCAGAATCAGTCCATTGAGGGAGTTACTTGGGAAGTAGATGAAGATATGTGAATGAAGTATCCATACCTCTTCTTTGCAAGATCATACTCAGCCAAAGGTAACAGATTTTCTTTGAATTTACTCAGTATCATATTTAGATATAGCTACCAATTTGGTATCAATTAATGTTGTATACTCAGTCATGCATACACGAATCAATTCAGTCATGTACTCATGCATCAGACATGTATGTCTAGTATATAAGCTCAGCTTATCAATGATCCCAGTCATGCATTCATGAATCATATTCAGTTATGTACTCATGCATCAGATATTTATGTTCAGTATGATAATTCAGTATATCAGTAATTTCAGTCAATAAATCATGCTTCAGATGTGCATGTCCAGTGTCTATATCTAGTCTTTCTGTATTCTCAGTTTAATCGATCTTATTTGAGGATGAATGTTCACTAGGGGGAGATATTTTAATACCCCTAAAATTCCTAAGCCCAACTCAGTCTTTTAAGCTTGCTAAGGGGTCCCAGACGTAGAAAATTCTAGCTAAGTATTCAGACTTAGTATTATTTTGTCCTTCGTAAGTTGGCATCTCAATTTCATGACTATCATGACCTTAAAGTATCGATCTTTAGGTTGATTCATGATCAGGAATGTCAGTAGGTGTTCCTGGATGAGTTTTAGATTTTTTAGACCTCGATTGGCACATTTCTTGGAACCCATAACAGTGTATCAATGCGATCTTGACATGGAGCATCGTCCATCGCATCGATTAATATATTTGTTAGCTCCCAATGGAAAATTCCAGTGAACCAATGTAGACTCTATGCAGTGTGTTGGCCATCGCGTCAATGCCAATGACACGGGGCATTGGTCCGTGCATCGATAGTTCAGTTTTGAGTTATTACAAACTATTTCCTCGGGGGTATTAAGGTTTTTTACCCATGCCTACCATCCTTAAAATAGGATATTAAGCCCCTTTAGAGGATAAATCCATTCACTATTCTCAAATATCTCAAGAACAGAAACCCTAGGCGATCTAAATTCAAAAATAAGACTCCAGATTTCACCGTCATTCTTAAGAAGTTAATAACCAAGGTATGTGAAGTATTCATTCAAAGGTTCCTTCCACCATTGGAGTCCAATAAACTCTTTTAAAGTTCAAGTAGCTTGGTTTCAAAGTGTAACCATGATTATCACAATAATTGGGTTTCTATTTCATGATTTATTACAAGGCTTAAATAAAATTAATTGACATTTGAAATTTACCATGTGAATTAATGTAGAAACCCATGGAATTGTGAATTTGGAATTGAATCATTATGCTCACATGTTGTTTTAGTGTCATATGGATCGATTCCACTATCCAAATGTTTGATGGATTGCTCATGTGAATGTAATGATAAGATTATATCATGCTAGTATGTATATTATTTCATGCCATGCAAGTGTTTGATAAAATGCCTCTATAGATGTATTATGAACAAGCGTGGATTTTTATGCTATGCTATTCAAGATCATGTGAAGCTTTACTTTTTCATGGTATCGAGTCCTGAGTTATTTATACACAAAAATTTAGTTGTTTGCCTAGAGCCAGTGTCAGTTACAGAATAATCTCAGTTATATCATGATTAGTAGTACTCTCAGTTAGTTACAAGAATTAGGAGTACTCAATATATTCACTATTAGTCTCGTCTAGTTCAGTATTCAGCTCAGACCTCAGTAAACTCAGTCCCTTAATAAAATTTAGTAGTATTCCGTCAGTCAGTGGAACTCAGTAAAATCAGTAACTATTTAGACAAGTCTGGTATGAACTAGGAAATCAATTCAGTGTCTATTCAGATGGGAGTAGGATTCAACACCGAGTTAACCCAAGGATGGAGGAATTCCTACCAGCAGAGGGTTTGACCCTTAGTAGCAATCCCTGAATTATAAACTATGTAGCATGCATAGGTTGCTATATCTTCCTGCCATAATAGGGTTGATCCATCTCGTATGAGTTTTCCTGCCAGCGAGGGTTGATGAAAGAACTTCGTGGCAAAGAGGGTTAGTCACAGTTATCTTTACCTATGGCATAGTACTGACACCCTTATAACTGGGGTTACAAGTTGGACCCCAATCTATTCAGAAAGGGGCATGTTGGTTTGATGATTACCTCCCATATTCTTAGTTTCAGTTCCAATCTCAGAATAGAACTCAGTTCAGCTTTACAAATTTAGGACTTCAGATATAGTTATTCAATTCAGTACGGAACTCAGTATAGTTCCACAAAATGAAGACTGTCAGATACAATCACTCAGTTATCAGCTACATAGTATCAATAAACTTAGTTATTAGTATATCAATAATTCAGGACTCAATATCCAGTGTTATCATAATCTCAGTAATAGTATACATATTTATAGATACACTCTCATTCAGTTATATTCATGTCATTTGGTCAGTATTGTTCATGTATATAAACCCATGAATTTAAGCCTACCTAACTTAGCATACTAGTACGTTCAAAGTACTGATGCATACTTTTCTCTTGCACTATGATGTTTTATATCATAGGTTAGACTCACGGGCTCCCGAGCACTCTTAGCAGTTTCGATCTTAATCAGTCAGAGTTTGTGGTGAGTCCTCATAGTTTGAGGACATGATTTTTTCCTTTAGAATTCCGATTTATTAGTACATTTTTTAGTAGTTGGAGTTAGTTAGGGGCTTCTGCCATCAACTCCATGATTCAGACAGTAGAGGCTTTTCAGACTAGTGTATTTTTCATACAGATGTTTTAATTTGGGTATCAGTATACCGTATTCAGTTTTATTTTAGTATTAAACTTTATTCCAATATTTTGCCTAATTTTCTCATATCTACAACATTATTATTCAGTTATTGTAGTAAGTACCAGTCATGAGTTAGCTTGTGGTCTTTTGGGATTATGAGCACCATACAGCATTTGGTGTACAGACTCTGGGCGTTACATGCTTCTATTTATTACCAAGTGAAACCCTAAAAGCTTCTATAAATATTATTAACTTTCAAAATCCAAAATTCAAAAACCCAAAATTTTTGCAATAGTTATCCACAAGGCTAACAGCTTTTCAACTTGTTGAAAGCTTGTCAACCAAGTCGTCAACTTATTTCTTCAGTATCTTAAATCTATATAAGGTGACAACTTTAGTGATAACCTATCAACCGGTTGACAACTTATCACCCTAGTCGTCAACTTCTCTTCCTCAACATCTATGTTATGTCTATAGGTGATGACTTTATTAATAACCTATCAACAAGTGGATGGCTTCTCACCCAAGTCATCAACTTTTCTTCCTCAACATCTATGTTCGCTCTATAGATAAGAGCTTCCTATAATGACTTATCAATAGGTTGAGAACATATCATACAAGTCATCAACTCAACTTCTTTAGCAAATAGATTCTGTCTAAGGGTGACGGCTTCCTCTAATGACTTATCAATAGGTTGACGACTTATCAAACAAGTCATGAACTGAGCTTCTTCAGCATTTAGATTCTATCATGGGTGAAGGCTTCCTCTGATGAATTATCAATAGGTTGATGACTTATTATACAAGTCATCAAATGAAATCTTCAAAACAGAAGATCATATATATATTTTACCAAAATTTTCCTTCTTGACATAGTTTTCATGGGTTTCATGAATCTTTAATTTCCCTGCCAAATCACATGAAATACAATAAAAAACAACAATAGTTACTTAATAACTTACAATTATTTCAAGCTAAAACACTTAAATATGTTAACACAAAGCTAGCACATCAAGACCCTCAACACAAATCACTTGTTTCTCCTCGAGCAACTAGCACAGTATTTTGTACCCATTAAGAGCATCGATGCAAAGAGTAGCAATTTTTTTCCTCATTTTGAACCCATTAATAAATATGTGATCTTTTTCTACCAAGAAACATTAATATTCCATACATATATTTAAATTTCAAATAAATAAACCACTACCTAAACTTAGAGTATTCAATCAAATGCTTAGCAATTTTCACTACTATTCACATGCCCTTATACAAAAGAAAGAAGTTCCTTACTCCACATATTACTTTGTTCTTTTAGAAACTAGAAATCAAAGCTCTCACTCTCATAACGATGTTTCAAACTGTGCACTTACAATGCCATAAGCCTATCATTATGATTCTATTTGGTTCATCTAGTAGTCAGACTAAGATCACTACAAGGCTTTCTCGGCTTGAAATGAAGTTTAAAGTGCTTGGAAGGTCTATTTAGTATTAGTGACTTAGCCTCTCTTTGTTCACCTACACCACTTGGCTACAACTACTTATTTCCTTGCATTCTTCTCCCAATCAACTTTTGCATCATTCTCGCCATTCACATTCAGCATACTTTATTTATTTATTATTACAAAATTAAAGATTATATATATATATATATATATATATATATATATTTGAATACTGATTTTTACAACATCTATTTCACCTTCCAATTACTATCCCCTCTACAGTAGCCACCCTCAACTTAGGAGATTAGCCTAAGTTATTGTGTAAAATGTCCAAAGAAGGGACTGACTAGAACAAGGCTTAATTCAAAACTACAGTGAAAAATGGTAAATTTATTGGACAAAGAAAATATTCAAATGGCTTAGAAAGGGATATATTTTATGCCTAAAGGTTACTTGTTTTGGTTAAATGGCTTACTTATAAAAACTAAACTGTGATCACTTCTCAAATGATACTTCCAATCCTAACAGAATGGTTTGGGAGAGTTCTAGATGTATGCTCTCAATAAGAACATATTCACAGAAAAACCTCACTCTCTAATGTCATGGAATTATACGGACATCACTAATTAATCAATCAAAACCCACACTTAAGTAGGGAATGCCATATTTGTATACTTTCATAGACAAAAATGGTTTCCTATACGCCTAACTGTTAATATCAAAACTAAAATTTTGATAGGCTCACAATTTTCAACTTTAAAACTTATGCAATTGATACTTAGTCAAATTTACGCTTAATGCATACATAACACCCAACTAAAAATAGACTACAAATTCCTAAACATGTCGGTTCCCTAGATAGCACTCAATGGCATAGAACACAAAGAATACACCCTTGAGATTTCTAGTACCCCTACCCCACAACCAAAAACATTCATTTTACTCAATGCAAATATATCGAATATATCAACAAGGGTGAAAAAATACCTACAGTGCCTTAAGCACTTGTATTATGAGCCGTTGGTTGTGCTGCTGTATTATTAGCGAGAAGATTATCATTAGTGGCATCAGGTTGCACTAATGCATCCAAAGAAGTGGTTGGTGGGGTAAAGAACTCCCCAATAGGCACCAGAGGCCTACTAGCAGAGTCTCCCACAACTTTAGTTCTCAGTGCTTCTTTCATTTGTTTTCTCTCCTTCTTCTTTTTCTTTTTAATCTTTTTTCGCTCGTCACTCTCACTTTTTTTCTCTTTCCTTTACCCTTTCTATCAACTGGTTCATCTTCATAATCAACATGAATAACTAAGAATATACTCATTTCCCTTGGTTTCTTAATGGATTGACATATGTCAAAGCTAACTTCATTATCATTGAGCCTAAATTTTAGCTCATTCAGCTCCATATCAACTAACACTTCCCTAGTTTCTAAGAATGGTTTGCCCAAAATTATGGGTAGCTAAGTGTCCACTTCATAATAAAGAATTACAAATACCACATGAAATATAAAATAGTCCAACTTTACAAGTTTATTATTTAGAATCCCTACGGGTCTCTTCACCGACCGGTCAGCCATCATTAGTCACATTGTAGTTTGTTTAGGAGTTCCTAAACCTAATTTCTTTAAATCTACCAATAGCATAAGGTTGATGCTTGATCCAAGATCAAAAACCATCTTACCAAAGCTAAATGCTTCAATTGTAAATGAGATAGTGAATTCTCACGGGTCAACTTTCTTCTGCACTAATGAACCTGTAGAAATAGCACTAGGATGATGAAGATTGTCCATGGGCTTATAGTAAACTGTACTTTTCTTTATCATGTGGTAATTCATAAATTTAGCGTATCCCGATATTTTCTCTAATGCCTCGAATAAATTCACATTCACTGTCAACTACTTTACCATATCCATGAATTTTCTAAACTTACCCTCATCTATTTTCTTCTTTAATCTTTGCAAAAATATAGGTAGTGACTTTCTAGCTGGAGCAACTTCTACCTGCTTTCCTACGCCTTTCTCCACATCACTAACTTGTTTCAACTTAGACAGTTGTTCTACTTCAACACTCTTCTCTTCTAAACCTTCCAACTCCTTAGGCACCACTAGGATTCATCAACTATATCCTCATCTACTTCGACCTCATCTATATGAGAAGATGCTCTCATATATGTACTAGATAATATTTTACCATTCTTAGTGGTATAGCCATACACCACCCATCAATCCTCACATTCTAAACTATATCACTTGGTAGAGTACCACTCTTTCTTTGGTTGAATGTTGTTGATAATGGATCATTTGCTGCTCCAATTATTTAATAGATATGGAGTGCGAGTCAACAAACCTACTCATTGTCAACAAGTCACACTTCATTTCCCTAACTCTCGCATCTATTGACTCCTCTCTTTTCTAAACTTTTACCATCATATCCTCCATAGACATTTTGCCAAAAATATTTTGCAGTATTATCATGACTCCTAGGTGGTATATACAATCCACTTATATCATTTTAATTCTTCCAATATCCTTGATAGTTTGAACATATGTTTCCTTGGCCATGGTCTAGAAACCCCCTGGTTATGCAAGTATTTATCCTCCTCGTTAATGTCAGATTCAACTCCTTTACTGTGTGACCCCACATCTTTTACCTTTTCTACCTTGATCGATAGGAAATATTTTATGAGCAGATCCATCTAGGTTTTTATGTGAGCCATATCCTGATCACACTCCTCTTTTCTCCTATATTGTTCTGCTAATATTCCACTA
Organism: Capsicum annuum; assembly: GCF_002878395.1. Classification (NCBI taxonomy): domain Eukaryota; kingdom Viridiplantae; phylum Streptophyta; class Magnoliopsida; order Solanales; family Solanaceae; genus Capsicum; species Capsicum annuum. The sequence goes on along the minus strand of NC_061111.1, from coordinate 94,269,320 downwards.
GACTCATTATTACTTGCTACCTCAGAATCCTTGGTATGCTAATATCTACTTGTCTTAGTCATTCGTTTTAACATCTTCGTAGCCTCAGTAAAAGTGAGCTCCATAAATTCTCCTCTTGTAATATTATCAACTATAAGCTTTGTAATTGAATTCAAAGCTCTATAGAGTGTTTTCATCAAATGTTCACTAGTCATCTTATTGTTTTGGCATTGAGTCAACTTACTTTTAAACCTCACCCATGTTTCATGGAAGGTTTAATTAGTCAATTTCCTAAATTTACTGATCTCATCCCTACACTGTAGCATTCTGGAAGGTTGAAAAAATCTTTCTAGGAAAGCTACTTTTAGGTGCCTCCAGTTTGTTATAGAATAGGGTACCAGCTCATTCATCCAGAAAGTTTCCTCCCCAGTCAAAGACAGTGCGAATAATCTCAGAAAAATGGAATTTTTCACCACTCTAGGATTATCAAACGACTTACAAATGTTAATCAAATTCACCAAATGCAGATTTATATCATCACCAGGTAATCCACCAAAGAGTCCTTTCAAGTTAAGTAGTTGGATCATAGTACTGATAATGTTAAATTTCACCCAAGGAGCTAGTGGTGGTGGAATGATTGCTCTGGTAACTTCAGCTCCATCCAAATCAGTGTCATCCTTATCATCTTGAGCAAAATGCACAGTAGGTTGTTGATGCATTATACTTCTTGCTTGTTGATTCCAATTTTCTGGTAGAACATAGGCAACACATAGCCTATTTGCTGGATGAAACAAGTCATGATCACCCAAATCTTCATCGTCCACATTGGGTACACGCCCTCATAATTCAGCATTTTGTTGGTTAACTTGAGCATTAACCAAAATGTCTAATCTTTAAGATTTTTGTTAGTCAACCATTCTCCTAATTAGTTAAGGTTCTAGATTGATAAGAAATAATGGTTCTCCTGATCTTCTGGTCCATGGAATGTACAACAAAGATCCTGTAATGATCAGACACAACTAATAAACTTAACTATGATTTAATTATCACAGATATACTTAATTGACAACCATAGTCCCCAGAAATAGTGCCAAAATTTGATACACCCAAATTACACATATTTTATGAGAGAGTAAGAGGTTCGCATCAAATATATAACCTAACTTGATTGGGGTCGAATATGACGGCAAATATGGTGTTAATCAAGACAATTTGTTATTCAGCTGACTAATAGTTAATAGTTCCCCTTTAATTAGGGAGTTTTATCAATTAAAAAATTGTTAATAGTTCAACTTGTTTTAGCAGATCAAAGTCAATATTTCAATATTTCAAATCAATGATGTAGTAAAACTAGAGTTCTGATCACTATGAGTATTGATGTTTATTGAATAATAGTTGTAGTACTAGATTCTCATTATCGGTAGTTAATCCGAGCCTCTTTCAACCTACTTAGATGATTGATTTCTGAATTCTTTCAAACTTTGGAAATACCCTCTATTTACACTAATTTTATATCGAGATCATTAATCTTGTTACAACATTAATCATTAGATGGAAACTTAGTCTTTCTAAATTCCTGTTGATATTCCAATTCCTTTAACTGATTTCTTAGTTTAAGAAAACCAATATAAGGCTAGTTCTATTATTTGCAACGAATCAAAAATATTTAATACAACAAAATTATCAAGATGAATCCCACAGTCATTCGAATCTTAGCCAACTATTAAACAAATATAACAAAACTTATAGATCCCATAACTCCAGTTATGGGATTTAGTTCCTTATGAGATTGAAAGAGATAATATAGGTTAGATCCCTAATTCAAAAGTAATTAACTTACAAAATATGGAACTGAAGATTGTTCTTCTTCATTTTTAAACAAGAATCCCAAAAACTAAAACAACAATCCAAAAAACTGAATTCAAACTTAAGAGATCAAAATATAAAAGCTATTCTTTTTTAGTAAGTTGAAGATGCTAAATGAAACCCTAAAAGTTTCTCTAAGTATATGTAACTTTCAAAATTCAAAATTGAAAAACCCAAAATTTTTGCTATAGTTGACAGCAAGGCTGACAGCTTATCAACTTATTGATAGCTTGTCAGCCAAGTTGCCAACTTGGTTCTTCGAAATCTTCAATCTGTATAAGGTGGCGACTTCAGTGATAACCTATTAATAGGTTGATGACTTATCACCCAAGTCATCAGCTTGTGTTCCTCGACATCATCTTCTGTCTATAGGTGATGACTTCAATGATAACCTATCAACAGGTTGACGACTTATCACCCAAGTGATCAACTTATCTTCCTCAGCATCTATGTTCTGTCTATAGGTGATGACTTTCTCTAATGACTTATCAACAAGTTGACAAATTATAAGACAAGTCATCAACTCAACTTCTTAAGCATATAGATTCTGTCTATGGGTGACGGCTTGCTCTGATGACATATCAACAGGATGACGACTTATCAAAAAAGTCATCAACTCAACTTCTTCAGCATGTAGAGACTTATCAACAGGTTGACGACTTATAAGACAAGTTGTCAACTAAAATCTTCAAACCTTATCTTTATATCTGTTTTATCAAAAATGTCCTTCTTGACATAGTTTTCATAGGTTTTCATGCGTCTTGTCTTTCCATACAAAATCATATGAAATACAGTAACAAACAACAATGGTTACTTAAGAAATTACAATTATTTGAAGATAAAATCCTTAAATGTGCTAACACAAAGCTCACGCATCAACACCCTTAACTTAAAACACTTGTTTGTCCTCAAGCAACTAACACAGTATTATGCACCCACTAAGGTCATTGATGCAAAGAGTAGAACTTGTTTTCTTCATTTTGAACTCATTAAGAAACATGTGATCTTTTTTTTACCAAGAAACATTATGATTCCATACATATCTTTGAAGTTCAAGTAAAAAAACCACTACCTAAATATAGAGTATTAAATAAAATGCTTAGCAATTTCAACTACTATTCACATTCCCTCACACAAAAGAGAGAAGTTCCTTACTCCACTTATTACTTTGTTCTTTTAGGAACTAGACATCAAAGCTCTCACTTTCATAATGAAGTTTCAAACTGTGCACCTACAATGCCATAAGCTTGCCCTTACGATTCTATTTGGTTTATCTAGTAGTTAGACTAAGATCACTACAGGGCTTTCTCGACATAAAGTAAAGGTTTAAGTGCTGGGAAGGTCGATTTAGGACTAGTGTCTTAGCCTCTCTTTGTTGAGTTACACCACTTATTCCATGCATTCTTCTCCCAGTCAACTTTTGCATCCTTCTTAGCATTAACATTCAGCTCCATTTATTTATATATTATTACAAAATTAAAAATTATATATATATTTTTTTACACTAACTTTCACAGCATCTTTTGCACCTTCAAATTATTATCCCCTCTGCTTTATCCATACTTAGGTAATTTTCGTAAGTTAATATGTACAATGTCCAAAGAAAGGACTGGATAGAACAAGTCTTAAGTCAGAACTTCAGTGAAAGATGGCTAATTTTTTGAAACAAGAAAAATATTCAAATGGCTCAGAAAGGGATATATTCTATGCCTAAAGGTTGATTGTTTTGTCTAAATGGCTTACTTATCAAAAATGGCCTATGATTACTTCTCATTTGACAACTTGCAATTCTAATATAATGGTTTGGGTAAGTTCAAGATGTATGCGCACAATAAGAACATATTCATAGAAATATCTAACTCTCTCATGGCATGGAATTATACGGACATCACTAATTACTCAATCAAAACATAAGCTTAAGTAGGGAATGCCATATTTGTATACTTTCGTAGAAAGAAATGGTTTGCCATGTGCCTTGCAGTCAATATCACAAACAAAAATTTGATAGGCTCACAATTTTCAAATCACAAGTTTCAACTTTCAGTCTTATGCAATTGCTACTCAGTCACATTTACTCTTCATGCATACATTACACAGAACTAAAAATAGACAATGAATTCCTAAACTTGTCGGTAGCTTAGATAGTGCTCAAGGACATAGAACACAAACAATACACGCTTGAGGTTGCAAGTACCCCAACCCCACAAATAATAACATGCATTATCCTCAATGCAAATATATAAAACTATAACACTAAGGGTGAGAAAATACCTGCAGTGCCTTAAGCGCTTGATCATGAGCTAGTTGTGCTACTGTATCATCAAAGGGAAGATTATCATCATTGTTATCATGTTGCACTGATGCATCCAAAGAAAAGGATGATGGAATAAAGAATTCTCTAACAGACTTCGGAGGCCTACTAGTAGAGTCTCCCACAACTTTAGTTCTTTGTGCTTCTATCATTTATTTTCTCTCCTTCTTTTTTTTCTTTCCAATCCTCTTTTACTCATCACTTTCACTTATTTTTTTCTTTTCTTTACCTTTTTGATAAAATATTTTATCTTCATAATTAGTATTAATAACTAAGACTAAAATCACTTCCCTTGGTTGCTTCATAGATTAACATACGTCAAAGCTAATTCCTTTATCATTGAGACAAAATTTCAACTCATTCAACTCAATGTCAACTAACACACTTCCAGTTGCTAAGAATGATCTGCCCAAATTTATGGATACCTTGAAGTCTACTATGCAATCAAGAATTACAATATCTACAGGAAATATAAAATTGGCCACCTTTACAGGTACATCATGTATAATCCCTATGGGTCTCTTCATTGACCAGTCAGCCATAATTAGTAGCATGGTAGTTGGTTTAGGATTTATTCAACCTATTTTCTTGAAAACTACCAATGACATAAGATGATGTTCACACCAAGATCACAAAGAGCCTTACCAAAGCTAAATACTCCAATTGTACACAGGATAGTGAATTCTCTTGGGTCAGTTTTTTTTTTTGCACTAATGAACAAGTAGCAATAGTACTACAATGATGAAGATTGTCCACGGGCTCATAGATAACTATCCTTTTCTCTATCCTGAGTTCCTTTATAAATTTAACGTATCTTGGTATTTGCTCTAATGCCTCGACCAAAGGAACATTGACTATCGACTGGTTCAGCATATCCATGAATTTTCTAAACTTACCCTAATCTGCTTTATTCTTTAATATTTATGGAAATGGAGGTAGTGGCTTTGGGAGTCTAGCTAGAGCAACTTATACCTTATTTCCTTTGCCTTTCTCTATATAAATAACCTGTTCCAGCTTAGATGGTTATTCCTCTTTCGCACTCTTCTTTTCTAAACCTCCTAACTCATCAAGTACCATAGGGGATTCATTAACCATCTCCTCATCTACTTCGACCTCATCAATATAAGAAAATGCCCCCATACATGGAGTAGATAGCATCTTACAACTCCTAGTGGTAATAGCCATACAACGACCCATAAATCCTTGGATTCTGAACTTTATCACTTGGTAGAGTCCCACTCTTTCTTTGGTTGTATGTTTTTGATAATTGGATCATATGTTGCTACAATTGTTTAATAAATGGAGTGCGAGTCAACTAACTAACTCATGGTCGATAATCCACTCTTCATTTACCTCACTCTCATATCTATTTAATCTACTCCTTTAAATATTTTTACGATCACCTCCTCCATAGACATTTTCCTAAAATATTTACAGCATTATCACGGCTACCAGGTGGTACATACAATCCACTTCTATATTTTTTATTCTTCCAATATCCTTCATAGTTCCAACATTAGTTTCCTTTGCCCCCAACCTTGAAACCCCACTGGTTATGCAAGTATTTCCTCCTCCTTAGTATCTGATTCAACTTCCTTACTGTGTGATCCCATAACTTTTACCTTTTTTACCTTACCTGATGGCAAATATTTTGTGAGCAGATCCCTCTGGGTTTTCATGTGAGCCATATCCTAATCATACTACTCCTCTCTCCTATGTTGTTCTTTTGACATTCCACTAGACCTGGTATTGCTTGTTACATTAGAAAACCTGGTATGCCAAGCTCTACTTGTCTTAGTCATTTGTTCTGATATCTCTGCAGCCTCAATAAAGGTGAGTTCCATAAAATCTTCTTCTATAATATTATCTGCAATTGAATTTTGTAATTGAATTCAAAGCTTTGTAGAATGTTTCCATTAAATGTTCATTAGTTATTTTGTGATTGGGCATTGAGTCAACTTCTTTTTAAATCTTACCCATGTTTCATACAAGGATTCATTAGATAGTTTCCTAATGTTGCTGATCTCATCCCTCAACTATAACATTCTAGAAGGCAAAAAAAACCATTCTAGGAAAGCTTCAAGTAGTTGCCTCCAGTTAGTTATAGCATCTAGTGTCATCTCATTCATCCATAGAGTTTCCTCCCAAGACAAAGATAGTGGGAATAATCTCAGATAAATAGCATTTTCCCCTAAGCTAGGATTATCAAATAACTATAAAATGTTAAAGAAATTAACAAAATGCAAATTTGGATCATTACTAGGTAATCCAACAAAGTGTCCTTTCAAGTTAAGTAACTGGAACATAGTGCTGGTGATGTTAAATTTCACCCCATGAGCTAGTGGTGGTGGAATGATTGCTTTGGTATATACAGCCCCATCCAAATTAGATTCACCCTCCTCAGTTAGAGCAAAATTCACAGCAGGCTATTGATGCATCCTATCTCTTGTTTGTCGATTATGATTTATTGGTGGAACATTATCCGCACGTCACCTATTTGCAAGATCAACCAACTCATAATCACCCAAATATTCATCATCCACATTCGGTACACGCCCTGATAATCCAGTATCTTTTGGTTAACTTGAGCATTAGACAAAGCGTTAAATCTTTCAGCTTCTGGTTGGTCAGCCATTCTACCAATTAGTTAAGGTCCTGGTTTGATAGGTAATAATGGTTCTCCTAACTTTCTTATTCATGGCATGTAAAACAAAGAGCCTGTAATGATCAAAAACAAGTAATAAAAGTAAAATTAGGAAGCTTAACTAAGATTCAATTAGCATAGATATACTTAATTGACAATTATATTCCCCGATAATAGTGCCAAAATTTTATACTCCCAAATTTCATTTCTCTTATGAGAGAGTAATTGGTCATCATCAAATGTAACTTGGTTGAGGTCGAATCCCACATCGATTATTATGCTAATCAAGGCTATTTGAGATTCAGGAAACTAATAGTTAATAGTTCCCCTTTAATTGGGGGATTTTGATCAATCAAACAATTGTTAATAGTTCAGCTTCTTTTAGCAGTTCAAAGTCAATATTTTAATATTTCAAATCAATGATATAGTAAAAATAGAGTTTTGATCACTATAAGTATTGGTGTTTATTGAATAATAGTTATAGCACTAGATTCTCATAGCATGCGGAAAGCAACAAATAATCATTGTCTATAGTTAATCCAAGCGTATTTCAACCTATGTAGATGATCGATTTCCTAATTCCTTCAAACTTAGGAAATACCCTCTATTTACAATGATTAATCTCAAGTTGATTAATCTTGTTACAACATTAATCATTAGATGAAAAGTGTGTTTCAAAATCCCCATTGATAATCTACTTCCTTTAACTGATTTCTTACTTCAAGCAAACCAATCAATCGTTAGTTCTATTGCTTGAAACCAATAGAAAACATTTAGTACAGTAGAATTATCAAGATGAATCCCACAGTCATTCGAATCTTATCCAACTATTAAACCAATAAAATAAAACTCATAGATCCTACAACTCCAGTTGTGCAATTTAGTTCCTCATGAGATAGAAAGATGGATTTCAAGATCGTTGTTCTACCAGTTCAAATGAGAATCCCAAAACCTAAAACAACAATCTGAAAAAATGAATTCAAACTTAAGAGATCAAAATGTAAAAGTTGTTGTTTTTTAGTAAGTTCAAGATTCAAAATGAAACCCTAAAAGCTGCTTTAAATATCCGTAACTTTAAAAATTCAAAATTCACAAACCCAAAATTTTTGCAATAGTTGACGACAAGGCTGGCAGCTTATCAAATTAGTGATAGCTTATCAGCCAAGTCATCAACTTGGTTCTAAAAAATCTTCAATCTATATAAGTGACGACTTTAGTTATAACCTATCAACAGGTTGATGACTTATAACCCAAGTTGTCAACTTCTATTTCTCAACATCTATGTTTTGTCTATAGGTGTTGACTTTAGTAATAACCTATCAATAAGTTGATGACTTATCCTAAGTAATTAACTAGTCTTGCTCAGCTTCTATGTTCTGTCTATAGGTGACGACATAGTCTAAGGACTTATCAACAGGTTGACAACTTATCAGACAAGTTGTCAACACAACTTCTTCAGCTCCTAGATTATGTCTATGGGTGACGACTTCCTCTGATGACTTATCAATAGGTTGACGACTTATCAAACAAGTCATCATCTAAAATCATCAAAACTTAGCTTCATATCTATTTAATCAAAAATGTTCTTGACATAGTTTTCATAGGTTTTCACACATCTTGACTTTCCCTATAAAATCACATGAAATATAATTAAAAACAACAATAGTTACTTAAGAACTTACAATTATTTAAAGCTAAAAGCCTTAAATGTGATAACACAAAGCTATCACATCAAAGAATTTTAGGTTCTCTGAGTAGGGTGGTGGCTAACAATAGAGTTGAAGGGATGGTGGTAAGTGTCACAAGAAGAAGTCAGGTAACTCGAGGTCTTATTTGATGGCTAGTGCTCCCTCCCTACCCAAAGTCATCGGCTGATACGATTTTCATTGTGGTGACAACTTCAGGGAACAGCGTGCCCAATCTCAGGTTAGTAGGGATTAGTCAGCTCTATCATATCCTCTTTATTGGAAGAGGGGTTTCTGTGATGAGGGAAGGGACAGGTGCTTCACCTATAGTCAATCAGTCTATATGCTTAGAAACTGTCCTATTAGAAAGGTTGCCTTAAGGGAGAACGAAGTTTTTGTTGCTTCATCTTTAAATCCATCACCAATGGGTGCACCATCCAGTTCTAGAACGGGTGAAAATCGTATTTATGCTCTTACTACACGATAGGAGTTTGAGGCATCGCCTGATGTCGTGAATGGTATGTTAAAATTCTTTTCTTGTGATGTGCATTTTTTACTTCATCTGGGGTCCACTTTCTTTTATGTGACCCTATTTTTGGATGTGAAATTTGGTTTTGGTCCTGAGTGTGTTTCGAAACCTTTTTCTATTTTTACCCTGGTAGGGGACTCAATAATTGATAAATGAGTATATAGGGTGTACGTGGTATTTGTTGGTAGTAAAGAGACTTTGGTCGATCTATTTGAACTAGATATGATGGATTTTGATGTTATTCTGTGGATGGATTGGTTGCACTTTTGCTATGCATCATTAGATTGTGAGACTCGAAAAGTTGTCTTTTAGTTCCCTAATAAGTTGGTTATCAAGTGCGATGGTGGTTCCCTAGCTCCTAAGGAAAAGTTTATATCATATCATAAAGATTAGAGATTAATCTACAAAGGTAGTTTATAATGCTCAAGTTACACGTCAAGTTAAGTGCAAGGCAGTCGTCGTTAATATATTTTCCCAACTTTGAAGATGGTTCAAATCCATGAGGAAGAATGTGAGTGGCGACTAAATTAGTTTGAAACAATAGATACTAGCTAAACTCAAACCATTAGTACCAAAATATAAAAATGGGGGGTTAGGAAGGTATCAAAATTAATATTTCTTATTGGGTTTTTCGAGTACAAATTCTGGACTACAAATACTTTGAGTCTAAACAATTAGGCAAGAATCTTGGGATTATGCTTTCCTAGGGGAAAAATATGCATATATACATGATAATTCGGTGCATGTTCTAATTGATGATGATGTGGTGGGCTAGGATGTAAGTCCTTGGACCTAGTTTGTCAACATAGCTTCAAAGATTTCACTCATTGACTCTTTCATTACCTAACGAGGGTGTCAAATAAAGCCACCCAATACCTCGATTAGGTATCCCCATTTTGAAGATGATAAAAAAATAATAGGAAACTTCGCAATCAATCTTATGTCTAAGATGGTTAAAACATAGAGAAACTATGCCAACAATTTTGTACTATTGCTTTAGTTCCACATCCCTCTTTCAAGGATAATGTGGGTTCCTAAAGTTCGCCTAAACCATTTTTTCAAAGATATATTGAGCTTTCAATAGTTTGGGATTTTCACTCACAAACCCATTTGAGTATTTGGGTTTTTCACCTACAAATCCCAACCAATTTACTCGAGAAACAATATAAACCATCAATCAACACATTAACATATGCACAAATAAATCACAACCCATATGGATTACACCCTAGTCTAGAATAATTCCAAGAGGAAAACTAGCTACACATAAGACAAATAAGCAAAGATTTTACCAAAATCTCCATTGATTTTATTTGAGAAAATATAAGTAAATGTTACTTCAAACTATGAGATCAAATAAATCTTTAACGGGAGTGCACTAATTCTTCACTGGGAAGTGACTCCAAAATATTCTTAACCCAAAATTTATACAATATTTTCTTCTATAAGATTGGAGGCTACAACCTTAAAAATATGTCTAAAAATTGTGGAAGATGGAATGTATGAATATTAGAGTTCGAGTCTTCCTTTTTTCAAATTTGGGATCAGCCATGTGCATTTATATTTCTGCCCTTCGGCTGCATTTTTCTTCTAGACCGTGATCGCATAGTCTTGGCCACAACCGCAGCTACTGCGACCGCAGTGGGTTAACCTTATTGATTAACTACGATTGTGGTCCACAAACATCAATAACTAAAGCCATGTATGTGCCAGGTCTTTTGTGGCACTTTATTGGTTTCTTTTGATCCATTTTAGCTCCAATCTACATCTTCGTATCTCATCAACAATATTTCTGCAAAATACGGATATTAGTGCATTCAATCACAACTATGTCTCATTTATTCATTCAAAACATGGTAATGTGTATTAATGTTGAGTGCAAATGAGTGGTAAAATCACCACTCATCAACATCCCAACATAAGCTTTGCTTGTCCTCAAGCAATACTACCCCTTATCATGAGACACTACATATTTATGCCCAATTTTCATGCCTCAAGGATCACAATGACTTCAAGATTAGTCACTACCATAATTAGCTCATTGCATATGGCCTAAGCTATTCTTACTATACCGCTCATCATAAAATATAATATATAAGGATAACGAAGAAGTTAAAGAGAACCAAGCAACAACAGCCAATACTCTAAAAGTGATTCACTTTTGATCTAAACTAAGCTATACTCCATTTACCACATTGGTCGGAAGATGACAAAATCGCAAAACTCAATTCGTTCACATGACTCCTCATAAGAAATAAAATTCCACACACCAAGCTACCATATATGCAACAAGGAATTTAAGTGAAAAAACTATCTACCTCACAAAAGAACTCTCTATGTCAACAGATGTCATTTCATAGGCCTACCCTATTTTCTATTGCCACAACAAAAAAAGTAAATGGTTGAATATCTCAAAGGACTTTTTGAGATAGTAATACAGTATTAGGGTAGGGTGGGATATCATTTGGAAACTACATGGCCACACCCTTCCTTGAACATCTAATCAGACTATTTAATCTGCCTTTTTGACTTTGGGCTACTCCTCTTTGATATTTTCTATTTTTATATGCCTACTTTTTTCTTATTTTGTTCACCTATTTTCTACTACTTCTTTTTCATGCAATTTTTGTGCAATTCATTCCTTTGTTAGACCCATTCTTTCTATTCATTTTCTTTTAATTCTTAGGCACAAAGGCATTTCACTAATAAATTTGTGGCCCCAAACTTACTTCCATCAATCAAAACCACCCCGAACTTACGCTTTTAAGCTCAAGTTAGAATTTAAAGATCAAGGAGGGAATGGTTAAAATGAGGGATAAAAAAAATGGTTCACGGCTTGTAATATGTTTGCCAAAGAAAGGTGCAAAGGCACAAATTGGGTAATTAGGGATTACATTTATGCATGGGTAGGCTTTTTAGGATAAAGTGGTTTCCAAAGTCACAAAGATGGCCTAAGATCATTTTTCCAGCCAAATACAATCAAAATTAGCTTTAAAAGACTAATGGGTCGAATTCTAAATGATACAAGTATATAAGAGATGAATGCAAAAAACTCACCACACATGGCATGCAAAATTATCCAAGCAGGCTCAATTTCCCCTCCCGCTAGAGACAAAAGCTGGAGTATCTATCACTATTAACAAGTCAAACATTTATGGAGTCACAAAAATACAAAGAGTTTCATTGCAAGGTTGCTCACATCCATGCTCTAAATTTTTGAAAATTTTTTGGACGGAGGGGGTAATTTGCTTTCCATTTACACCGTGCTCAATTTGCTAACTTACAGCTACAACTAAAGAATTAGCCTTACATTTTGGCTTAATATGGGAAAACCAACCATATGGCTTCTCAGACTTCGCCAATGGAGCATAATGGGACCTGAAATTTATAATGTCACAGGTACTGAAGACTTCCCTTACATTAATGACTCAGATGCCACAGGTACTCTGAACTTCCCTTACATTAATGACTCAGATGCCACAGGTACTCTGAACTTCCCTGTATCTATGGCTCAAAACCCAAACATGAAACTTTACCCATAATAATGTTGTCACTCAATATATCATAGGGCAAGGATAATCATGTATCATTGTAACCAAACTAAAACTAAAGTAAAAAGTTAAATTAAAAAAATAAACTACACGATAATCCATGAAAACATGGGCACCATCAGAGTACCCAAATATGGAATCCCAAAACAAAATTAAAATAAAATCTACAATGTCATCACAACAACATAAAAATATTTAGCAACACATTAGAACAATACAAATATATGGAAAGGAACCCCCAACTTAAAGGGGAATAGTATCCTCACTGCATGTCCAATAAAGAAAGATTAAAAGGGGTTTCACTAAATCTGCATCAGGAGCTGTCATTTTTTGTTTACTCTAAACCATCACCACCGGTATCATTAACTGACCAATCCACAGAGTACTTATTCTCACTCTTCAACCTAGGTAAAGGTAGTCGGTTAGCGGGTTTGAGCACATTGAAGATGCTATTTACCCTTTCCATAGCTTTTTGAAGAATTTATCTCTCTTTTTCTCTATCTTAACCATCATCTTATGAGAAACTCTTAGGTCTATGTGTGATGAATCTAAGGCTGAATAAGCTCTCTCCAAGCTACCAACTATGGGTCCTTTCTTCTTTTACTCCTCCTCATATGTCTCATAATATTATTGAGATACATATGAATATCGAATGGTGGAGGGCTCTCCCGGTCCCTAAGGAAATCTAGATCATAGCTCTCTAACCACCCACATCTGACCTAAGATGTCATCAAAGGGGTTAGCTTTTGAAGGTCTATAAGAGTTTGTGTCTTGCTAAGTCAACTTCCCGAAGTCCACCTTTCTTTTCTTACTCTAACTAGGGACACCCTCACCCTAAAATTTGATTGGGAAGATGCAAGGGATTGGGTGAACCCAGGTATCTGAAACATACTTCTCCACCTCTGCCCTCTTGCAAAGCTTAATGATAAGGGAAGAAAATATAAGAAGTGTACCTCTTTGTTTTTTGAAGTTCTGCCAATCTAATAGCACAATATTATCCACGTTCAGAGTAATACTAGAGAGAATGTAAGCCATCATCCTAGCTTAAAAATCTATGATAATAGTCATATAAGTTCATAAAGATACTCAGTTGCAGATAATATCCAGCCAAAGCCTGTCCTCAACTGTGAAGTCATTCATCAAAATATCCCTCTTTGTTGTGTCTTGGAGAACGTCTTTTAAAGGACATAATATGTTTGTCATCCAGGTCCCTAGCTCGCATGCTTATTTTTAGAACTAGACTATGTCAGGATCTGGAAGCCCATATATTTCATTAATCTACTTCACTCCAAAATTTTCTTGCTTAACATAAATTTTCATCATAGAGTTTGTGAGAGAAAATACACTACAGTTTGCGTAGAACTCACATACCCAATACTTATTCGTATAGTAGGGGTCCAGGGTAAAGCACATCCATCCACTAGCAGTGAGTCGGGCATAGAATGCTAGGAGGTTCTCCTTCACTTTATCTAGGCTAATACCTCTCTTTGAGAGTAATTTCTTCCTTGAAAGATCATAGTAGTAGAGGTTCTGGCATTTAGCAGCCAAGAACCTGGTGATGTCAAAATATCACATCCTTGTCTCTTAGTTCCTATAAGCATTACAGTCCAGGCAATCATTAGCACTATCATACCAAAATCATTCTAGATTAATTAGATAAGCTCATGTGGTAATGTTGTTGAAGGTTCTAGGATAGAAAATGGGTGTGCAGAAATTTTGGTTGATGCAAATGACTACCCTTAAGTATGGAGATCACAGAGCAATGACTAACATTGTGGTGCCACAATCACGGTCATTGGGATTGTGATTGCGGTACTTGAAATCATGGTCAACAGTTTTGCACATCACTCAAAAAACATTATTTAACCTAAAATTTGTGTTCTATCTAGGCATATAAACATCATGCTCAAAGATATAAAGACTATAATGCATAGTTATAACCCCAAACTAGAAGGAATTATCATTGTACTCATTGGTTCATTGAATCAAAAACATGGTGTGCATATTAATTTTAATAATTTTAGGCCCAAATTAGGGTACTTAAGACTTCACCCTATGTGTGTACACCAACTACAATAGCTAATCACCATAATACTTAAAAAACAAGCATCGATTGTGTGTCAAAAATACTATTCCAGGCCTTTCCCTAAACTAAAAGTTCTAAGAATAAAATTACGATGAACACTAGAGATTTGAGACAACATACCAAATGATATGATGCAATTTTTAAAGCTTCATTGTCTCAAGCAACCAAATTTTTGTGGGGAGTTGTAATATGTAGGTTTATGCCTACCATAGGAGACAGTATAATAGGTAATGATAAAGCGGTTGTAGTGGCAAGTTTAATGTCTAACTTCTCCTTGAACTTTGGGGAAATCATTGCATATGAAATTATGATTTGAGCAATACGACTCGACACATCATATCCCATTTCTTGTTTGATTTCAAGGTTGTGTGAAGTATCCCATGTTCCAATGATCACAGTCATAGATAACGAGGTTTAAGCGAAGAAGACCCATAAGTTTAATAGATGATATTAGAGTATACTTATGTTTATTTTAGGCAAAGGAACATCCATTATGGGAAGTGACACTTTGATTACTAAGGGAGTTGAGACACCTGCACGTGGAACAAGGTCTGCACAAAATTTATAGATATAACAAAATATCTTCAGGCCATGTCTTCTATAGGTTCTATAATTATCCTAGAAATAGAAGAAATACAGTGATTACAACAATAGAATTAGATTATGCATTCAACCCAAATAATTTTAAAAAGATAGTAAAACTAGGAAAAAGGTTTCATGCATAACTAAAATTGTTTGCTAAAAAGTTTAAGCCATTTGTTAACAAGAAAATTAAAGCAACCATTGTACTTTTTAAAAATCTTCATAGATGCATTGATGAGATGGAGCATCGGGTAAATAAAATGCTAAGAGAAATATCTATACCTGATATTGAAGTATTTGAAGAAGTATTGGAGAAAGCTAGAGCTAAGATTACAACTTTTCAAAGTTGTCAAACTTTGATATTCTCTGCTCCAGTTGATGAAGAATCAGAAGGAAAAGAATAAAAGGTATTGTTTGATATCACAGGGAAACCAGTTGATCACAAAGGCAAAGGGAAATGAAAAAGAAATAAAAGTGATGAAAAGAAGAGAATTGAAAAGAATAAGAAGAGAAAAAAATGAAAGAAGCAGTAAGAAGATCGAAAGAGGATGGTAAACCAATAAAAGAAGCATTATGGTCCAGAGTTGTGGGAGCCTCTACTAGTGGACCTTTTGAGTATGTTGGGGAGATCTTTACTCCACCAACCACTATTATGGATACATCAGCAGAACCAGATGCCACTATTGATGGTTGTCCCACTAATGATAAAGAAGTACAATCAGCGGTTCATGACAAAAGTACTTAAGGTGCTGCAGGTATGTTCTTACCCTTGTTTTCAAAACTAAAAAAGTATTGAGGACAATGAAATATTTTATTTGTTAGGGTGCGGGTACTTGCAACCTCAAGGGTGTATTTTTTGTTCTTTGCCATTGATCACTATCTTGGAAATGACATATTTATGAGTTGTTATGTTATTTGTAGTATATGTGTTATGTGTGTGAGTAGATATGACTGAGTAGCAACTGTAATGTAAAATGTTCTAAAAGTTTGAAAATTATGAAAATTGTGAACCCATCATAATTTTTGATTGTAAGATTATAGGTACATGGGAAAACCATTTCTTTCTAGTAAAGTATACAAATATGGAATTCCCTGCTTAATCTTTGGTCTAGATTGAGTAATTGGTGATAACAGTACAATTCCAAGCCATGAGAGTATGGGGTTCATCTGTACAAGTTTTCTTATTGTGTGCGTGCATAAAGAACATGCCCATATAATTTTGTTAGGATTACAAGTACTCATCTAAGAAACAATGCAGCCTTTTTGATAAGTAAACCACTTATCCTAAATAAACAACTCATAATCATATAGTAAATCCCTTTTTGAGCCTTAGAATTTTTTTTCTTTATTTCAAAACCTGACCACCTTTCACTAATTTCATAGTCAAGCATTTTTTTAGCCCCAGTTCTTCATTTGGACATTATAAACATCAACTTAGGAAAATCGCCTATGTTGACGGTGTCTTCTGTAAAAGGGATGGCAATTGAAAGGTGTAAAAGATGTTGTGAAAGTTAGCATATATATATATATATATATATATATATATATATATATATAAATAAATTCTATCGATTGGGAGTGTTAAGAGAGGCACTAATGCATAAAAGTGGATTGTAGGTCATATGCAATTGAATAAGCATGCTTGTAGCAAAGTGGAATAAATGGAAAATGGGAGGCTAAGTCACTAATCCTAAATTGACCTTTCTAGCACTAAAGCCTTTATTTTAAGCCAAGAAAGCCCTGCAGTGATCTTAGTTTGACTACTTGATGACCCAAGCATATGGCATTGTAGGTGAACAATTTGAGTCTTCATTCTTAGAGTTAGAGATTTGATGTTCAGTTCCTAAAAGTAACAAGTAATATTTGGATTAAGGAACTACTTTCTTTTATGTGAGGGGATGAGAATGATACTTGTAATTGATGAACATTTGATTTAATTCTTGTTTGTTTCAACATTACAGATATGTAATGAATTTTGTTGTCACTTGGCAAGAAAAGATCACATTTTTTCGAATGGGTTCAACTTGAAAAATAGAAGTGCTACTCTTTTCATTAATGTTCTGATTGTGCGCATAATACTATGTTAGATAGTTGCTTGAGGACAAGCATATGTTTTAAGTTTAGGGTATTGATATGCTACATTTGTGTTAACATATTTGAGGCTTTTGACTTTGAATAATTTATGTTCTTGATTAACTATTATTATTTTTCAATGTATTTCACGTGATTTTGCAGGAAAAGTCAAGATGTATAAAAACCCAAGAAAATGACGACAAGAAGGACATTTCTGGTAAACTGGAGATGACAAATCAAAACCAAGGTGTTGAAATTTTTAGGTGACAATTATGGATTTTGAATTTCAAATTCTTAAAGCTAAGGATATTTATAGCATCTTTTAGGTTTTCATTAGGGATCTTGAACTTTTCCGAAAAACAAAAATGTATGTTTAATTGCTCGAAGTTTTGAATCTAGTTTTTGAATTATTGGTTTAAGTTTGGGGAATCTCTATTGAAATTGAAACAGAACAACATTTGATTCTATCTTAAGTTTAATTTCTTTGAATTATGAATTCAATTTATGATATCTCTTACTATTTTATGAGGAACTAATTCTCACAACTAGAGTTGTGGGAGCTATGATTATTACTTAGTTGGTTTTATAATGGGTCAAATGATTGTGGGATTCATCTTGGTGATTTCATTGTATTAATTACCTTCTATTGGTTGCCAACAATAGATTTGGCCTTATCTGGTTTGCTTGAATTGAGAAATCAATTAAAGGAAGTGAATTGTCAATGAGAGTTTTGAAAGATAGATTTTCCATCTAATGAATAATGTTGTAACAAGATTATTCAGCTCGACATAAAACCAGTGTGAATAGAAAATCTCTCTAAGTTTGGAAAAATTAGAGAACTCTGTATCTATGTAGGTTGAAAAAAATTTATATTGGTTATCGATAATGATAATTTGGTATTTTACACAAGTCATGAGAATCCGCTACATCATTGATTTGAAATACTGCAACACTCGATTTGAGTCTCTAAAATAAGTTGAAACGTTAACAATAGATTGGTCAATAAGAAAACCCCAATTAAAGGAAACAATTAACAATTAATTGGTTAAATCACAAATCACCTTACTTAACACCATATTCCCAGTGAGATTCGACCCTAACCTAGTTGGGTTATATATTTGACAACGATTGAGAAGTGTAATTTGGGCATGTCAAATTTTGGTGTTGTTGCTGGGGAATAAGATTGTCAATTAAGTATATCTTTGTTAATTGACTCTTAGTTAAGTTTCCTAATTTTACTTTTATTTGTTGTTATTCATATTGGCAAGCTCTTTATTGGGCATGTCACAATCTCGAAGATCAGGAAGACCATTATTACTATTTAACCCAGAACCTCAAGGAATTAGAAGTATGGTTGAACAATAAGAAGCTGCAAGACTGGCTACATTGGCTAGTGGTCAATTGAACCAACAAAATTTTGGATCAGTAGGTCATGTACCCAATGTGGATGATGATGATATTTTTTATCCTGCGAATAGGAGACATGCTAAAAATGTTATACCAACAAATCAAAATCGGCAAGAAAGAGTTAGAATGCACCAACAGACTGCATTTCAATTCAACCTTGGTGATGAGGATATCACTGATTTTGATAAAGCTGTAGCTACAGTAGCAACCACTCTACCACCATTAGCTCTTGAGTTAAAATTCAATATCACCAACAATATTATCCAACTGCTCAACTTCAAAGGACTCTTTGGTGGATTATCTGGTGATGATCTAAATCTGCATTTGGTAAATTTCATCAATAACTGTAAGTCATTTGATAATTATAGAGTGGGAAAAAATGCTATTTGTCTGAGGTTTTTTACATTGTCTCTGTTTGGGGAGGTAACTTTATGGATGAATGAGCTGGGTCTCGATTCTATAAAAAAACTAGAGGCAACTTAAAAGAGCTTTCCTAAAAGGTTATTTTCGCCTTCTACAATGTTGCAGTTGAGGGATGAGATAAGAAACTTTAGGCAATTTCCTAATAAAGCTCTTCATGAGACATTGGTAAGATTGAAAAATAAGTTGATGCAATGCTCAAATCACAAGATGACTGATGATCATTCGATGGAAACATTCTATAGGGCTTTGAATTCAATTACAAAGCAAGCTGTACATAATACTGCGGGAAGAATTTTCATAGAGCTTACATTTCCTAAAGCTGTGTAAATGTTAGAAAAAATAACTACGATAAGTAGAGCTTCACATACCAGGGATTTTGATGTATCAAATATTAGTTGTTCCAGTGGTATGTCAGTAGAACAATGCAAGAGAGAAAAGGAGCATGATCAGGACATAGCTCATTTGAAGATGTAGATGGAGTTACTCACAAAACACTTGCTCTAGGCTCATCTAGAGAAGGTTAATATTGTAGGGTCACATAGTAGGGAAGCTGAATCTAATTTTGAGGAGAAGGCAAATTATTTGAATAACCAAGGGGTTTCCGGGATGGTGGCTAAGGAAATCAAGGTCGTACTTATTATGATAAAGCTGGTTATAGAAATCATGACCAAGAATGCTGGAAGAACAAGAATGATAGGAGTTGACTATTTGTACCACCTTAAAATTGTGACAACACTTTAAGTAGTTCTAGAAAGATGTCTATGGAGGATATGATGGACAAATTATCAAAAGCAGTGGAGTCAATAGATGCTTGAGTTAGAGAAATGAAAGGTGACTTGTATATGATGAGTCAATTAGTATAATCACATTCCACATCTATTAAGCAACTAGAATCTGAGGAATGATGGTTGTGTATGGCTATTACCACTAAAAGTGTTAAGGTATTACTTAATTCATGTGAAAGAATACCTTTTCATCTTGATGATGTAGAGTTGGTAGAGGAATTACATGATAAATATCCTTTAGTGTTTGAGAAACTGAAAAATTTAGAAAAAAAAGGTGCAAAGTTAGAGAAACCATCTGAGTTAGAGTAGGTTAATAATGTAGAGAAAAGAAAAGGAAAAGAGGTACAGACAACATTAACGAGAATTTTGAAGCCACTACCTCCATTTCCACATCGACAGAAGAAGAAAGCAGATGAGAGTAAGTTTATAAAAGTCATAGACATGCTAAAGTAGTTGACGGTAAATGTTCCTTTAGTTGAGGCTTTAGAGAAAATGCCAAGATATGATAGATTTATAAAGGACCTCATGATAAAGAAAATGACAGTCAACTATGAACCTGTGGATAACCTTCATCATTGTATCACTATTTCTACCAGATCTCTAGTGCAAAAAAACCTAATCCATGAGCTTTCACTATTCCATGTACAATTGGAGCGCTTAGTTTTACTAAAGCGTTTTCTGGTCTTAGAGAAAGCATTATCCTAATACAATTAGCAATATTTAAATAGTAGGGTTTAGGGGATCCTACAACAACTACTATGCAACTATTAACTACAGACCAATTGATGAAAAGACCGAGAGGGATTCTATATGATGTAGTTGTGAAAATGGCCAACTTTATATTCCCTATTTATTTCATAATTCTTAATTACAAAGTGGATTTTGACGTACCAAAAACTTTGGGTAGGTTATTTTTAGTAACTAGGAGAGTGGTAGTTGATCTAGAGCTGAATAAATTAAAATTTAGACTCAATGATGAAGAAGTGAGTTTTGATGTTTGTTAGTCAATGAAACATCCAAGGGAAATAAGTGTAGTCCCAGTGATTGATGTTGATTATGTAGATGATCCATTTGTACCAATTGAAGAAACATTTGTTTTGGAAACTTTAGCTATAATTTTAATGAATTTTGATAGTACGGGAATTGATGAATATGAGGAGATTGTATGCACATTAACCAGAATAGTGTCTTATTCATATACCCCCTTGAAGTTGGATTTAGACTTAAGGAATTATCCAACATCACTTGCCATATAGTGTATTTCAAAGACACCTAAGTTGGAATTGAATGAGCTACCCGACCATTTACAGTATGCATTTCTAGGAGATAAAACACTATACGAATTATTATTGCAGTGGATCTGGTAGAGAAACAAGTTGAAGCTCTTCTTTTTGTTTTTAGGTTCTACAGAAGGGCCATTGGGTGGACTATTGCCAATATAATAGGCATTCCACCTGGTATTTGTACACATAAAATTCAGTTGGAAGATGAATGCATGCCTACTATTAAGCATTAGCATAACTGGAATCCACCAATGCAAGAAGTAGTAAAAATAGAGATAGTAAAGTGGCTTGACTCTGGGATGGTTTACCTAATCTCTGACAGTAAGTGGGTGAACCATATGCAGTGCGTGCCTGATAAAATAGGCGTGATAGTTGTAGCGAATGAGAGAAATGACCTAATTCAACTCAAGTCAGTGACTCATTGGTGGGTATGTATGGAATACAGGAAGTTGAATTCCAGGACATTGAAAGATCATTTTCCAATGCCCTTCATGGATAAAATACTTGATTGGTTGGCAGGAAGGGGTTGATATTGCTTTCTCGATGGAAACTCATGCTATAATCAAATATTGATTGCACTTGAGGACCAAGAGAAAACAACTTTCTCGTGCCCCTATGGAACCTTCTCATTCAATAGAATGTCATTTGGATTATGTAATGCACCAATTACATTTCAAAGGTGTATGATGTCTATTTTCTCAGACATGGTGGAGGATACTTGGGAGGTATTCATGGATCATTTTTATGTGGCAAAAAACTTGTTTGACTTGTGCTTGGTAAATTTAAGCAAGGCAATACAGCGAGGAAAGGATTTCAATCTTTTTCTAAATTGGGAGAAATGCCACTTTATGGTGAAGAAAGACATAGTGTTGGGAAATAAAATTTCATCTAAAGGAATTGAAGTTAATAGAGCTAAGATCGAAGTCATTGAAAAAATATCTCCTCTTATTTCAGTTAAAGGATTTTGTAATTTTCTTGGCCATGCAAGTTTCTACCGAAGGATTATCAAAGATATTTCTAAAATTGCAAATCCGCTTTGCAAGTTGTTGGAAAAAGAGAGAAAGTTTGTGTTTGATGATGACTATGTAAAGGAATTACAATGCCATAAAGAAAAGTCAGTTGCTGCACTTATCATCATTGCTCCAGACTAGTCTAAGCCATCTATACTGATGTGTGATACGAGTGCACTAGGAGTTGTTTTACATCTAAAGAAGGAGAAGTTGTTTTCCCCATTTATTATGATAGTAAGGATTTAAATAGTGCACCAAAGAACTACACAGTGAAAGAACAAGAACTCTTGGTTGTGATGTATGGGTTTGAGAAATTTTTGGCATATCTATTCGAAACTAAGGTTATATTTCAAACTGACCATGCAATGTTGAGATATCTAATGGCAAAGAAAATGCAAAGTCAAGACTCATAAGATGGGTGGTATTGCTTCAAGAGTTTGACGTATAAGTCAAAGATAAAAAAAGATGTGAAAATCAAATAGTTGACCATTTGTGCAAGTTAGAAAATAACAAAATAAATATGGAGAAGAGGGATATTGATGATTATTTCATGGATGAAAAGATTATGGCGACTACCCTTTATTTGGTACCATTGTATGCAGACTTTGCTAACTTTGTGGTCAATGATATCATTCCAGAAAACCTATCATTTCATCATCAGAAAAAGTTTCTACATGATGTCACCAGGTATTTTTGGGATGAACTATCTATGTTCAGATGTTGTGACAATAACATCATCAAAAGATGTGTATCGAATATTGAGATGCAGAGTATTTTAGAGGCTTGCCATTCTTCCCCAGTTGGGGGGCACCATGCAGGTGATCCTACTGCAATGAAAATTTTGCAAAGTAGATACTATTTTTCTTCATTCCATAAGGATGCTTACTACTAAATAGATCAAGTCTATTTTAGTCAAGACTATAAATGCAAACAAAATTTATTGGTCAAAGAAACTAGATAATGATCTTTGGGCTTAAAGGACAGCCTTCAAAATGACAATAGAAATGAGGCCTTATCAGCTTGTTTTTTATAAAGCTTGTCATTTTCTAATTGAACTGGAACATAAAGAATTATGGGTACTTTAGAGATTGAATTTGAGTTGGAAAGAGGCTGTTAAATTGAGGCTATATTAGCTAAATGAGGTAGATTAGTTCCAGCTCCATGTCTATGAGAGAGATGATCTATACAAGAAGCAAATAAAGAAGTACGATCACCAAATAATTGAAAAGTGGAACTTTTAAATGGGTGATTGGGTATTTCTTTTTAACTCGCGCTTAAAGCTTTTTCCAGGCAAGTTGAAATCAAAATGATTTAAACCATTAAAAATAACATAGGTTTCCCATCGGGTGTGGTGGAACTTGAAAATAAAGAAGGAAACATGCTTAAGGTCAATGGGTAAAGAATCAAGAGTTATATTGGCCCAATGGATGAACTAA
Source organism: Capsicum annuum (assembly GCF_002878395.1). Classification (NCBI taxonomy): domain Eukaryota; kingdom Viridiplantae; phylum Streptophyta; class Magnoliopsida; order Solanales; family Solanaceae; genus Capsicum; species Capsicum annuum. The sequence goes on along the minus strand of NC_061111.1, from coordinate 94,245,670 downwards.
AGTTATTGTCTAAGGTTTATCTTGACGAAGTCTGAGTAGTCAAGATAAACGAGTCGTGTGGCAATGTTAAATCAGGTGTTATTAAAAGGCAACCTAACTTTGATGTTGTACGTAGTTTGTTTCTTTTAAAATTTCATTTTAAATAATGTGTTGCTAAGGTGTGTAGGAATGAAAAGGGTATCAATGTTGATGCTAGATGGATTTGATGAGCTATCAATAAGTTGACGACCCATCATTTGGAGTCATCAACTAGAATAAGAAAATATGCATACACCAGATAGAGCTGACGACCAAGATGATAAGCCATCAACAAGTTGATTATGTATCACTTTTAATCATCATATGGGGAAAAGAAAAGTTACAATCTGGATAACAATGACGATGAGGTTGACAAGTTGTCAACCAGGTGACGAGTTGCCACTCGTTGTCGTCAGTTGAAACAAAACCAAGTAACATTCTGTGTGAGCTAACGAGCAAACTGATGGGCAATAAGCTCACTAATAAGCCGTCATCTAAATTTTGGCCCAAGTAAATCATCTTAACCCATTCTAAAATCCTAACTCAATCCAAAACCAAATAACCCATAGCGTTTCAACTCTTCGCGTAAAACTTTACCCATTTCTATTTTTTCATATATTGGTCTTTATTTTATATAAAATAATTAAAATAGAAAAAGATGTCCACATTAGTACAAAGTCTTGTCATTTCCCATCACTTTCTTTTCAACTTCTAACATTTATTTTCCCTCTTCAACTTCCTAAAGCAAGATACATAACTAAGATTTATTCTCCTTTGTGAAAATCCTTTGATTTTACTAAGCCTGAATTATAGAAGTATTGTTGGTCTTGATCAAGTTACATATTCTAAAGTAGGGTTTGCTATTTTGAATCAACTTTAAGGTATGTTCTGAAAGTTATTATTTTCTCTAGTTGAAAGTAAGAAGGATTTCGGTCAACTGAGGGAATTAAAGATTTCAAAGTGTTCATGATCAAATATAATCAGTACAAAGTTGATTAGGTCATCCAAATCAACAAAACATTGTATTATCAAAAGTTTCTCATGAACAATTTTTCTTTGAGTTGAGAAATTCATCCTTTTTGGTAAAAGAGTTGAGCTTTAATTAACCTATTGGAAAGTGACATTCATTTGTACCAATATTTTTTAAGCTTATTGAACTAAATTGATGATATATCAAGCTTGGGAACTGACTCTTAGGGTTAATAATTTAGAAATTAGGCAACAAGTTTTAAATTTTATCCTGAGAAGTAGTGATGAAGGAGATTTTAAATATAATTTGAGCTGACGACGATGTTGATAAGTCATAAGCCAATTAACAACTTATAAAATAAGTCATTATTTAAGTACAAAAAATTGTTGAAGATTTAGTTTTAGGTTAATGACAAGACGGACAAGCCATCACCTAAGTGATGACTTATTAACAAAGTCGTCACCTAAGTAGAGAATATTATTGCACTATGCCTTTGATTGATGACAAGGTTGACAAGATGTAACCTAGGTGACAACTTATCAACAAAGTTGTCACCTGAGTTGAAAATGTTATTGCATTCTGCCTTCGGTTGACAACAAGGTTGACAAGCCATTACCTAGATGACAATTTATTAACCAAGTCGTCACCTGTCACATTGAAATATTCTTTGATTCTACCCAGGCGTAATGATAAGGATGATAAGTTCTCACCTAAGTAATGCTTAATCAACCAAGTCATCACCCAAATGCATACAAGATATTATTGATCTATTTCAAGAATGGTAATAAAGTTGATAATGTATCACTAATGTTCCCTGCAAGAAATTAATTTTCAAGACAATGTGTTTCATAAGATACAAAGTTAAAATTGAGTTTGCATAGAAGATAATAGCTCATTGTCTTTTTGTATTCTTGTATACAAACTAATTCTTCTTTACTAATGTATATATAATCATGCCTCCAAAGGGCCAGTCAAAAAAACAAGCAAGAGAACAAACAAAAAAACCTCCTCTTTGATTACAAGGTTGTGTGAAGTAGCCCATGTTCCAATGATCACAGGCATGGATAATGAAGTTCAAGCCAAGAATACCCATAACTTTGTTAGAGGATATGAGAGTAGGCTATATTTGTTTTAGGGAAAGGATTATCAACTACGGAAAGTGATACTTTAATTATCGAGGGAGTTCAGACAATTCCACCTGGTACAGGGTCTTCACAAAATTTGTAAATGTCACTAATAAAATCTCTTCATACCACGTATTCTGTAGGTTCTGTACTTAACCTAGAGATGGAACAAAATGAAATTATCACAACAATAGAAATTGAGTATGCATTCAACCTGAAGAATTTTCAGATAATAGCGAAAAAAGGGAAAAAGGTTTGATGCACAGTTGAAAATATTTACAAAATAGTTTGAACCATTTGTGAACAAGAAAATTAAAGAAGCCATTGCACTTTTGGAAAATCTCCATGGATGCATTGATGAGATGGATCATTGGTTAAATGAAAGGCTAAGAGAAATGTCTATTATTAATCTTGCAGTATTTGAGGCAACATTGGAGAAAGATAGAGCTAAAATTATAGTCTTGCAAAGCCGTAAAACTTTGACTTTCTCTATTCCAGTTGATGAAGAATCAGATAAAGAAGCAGAGGCATTGTTTGATATCAATAGGAATCCAGTTGATCACAAAGACAAATGGAAAATAAAAAGAAGTGGGAGTGATGAAAAGAAGAGAATTAAAAAGAAAGAAAAGTATAAGAAGATGAATGAACTGAAAGAAGCTTTAAGAAGAATGAAAGAGGATAGTGAAATAATAGAAGAAGCTGTAAGGGCCAGAGCTGTAGGAGAATCCGCTAGTTGACCTTTCGATACTATTAAACCACTATTGTTGACGCGTCAGTGGAACCTGATGCCACTGTTGATGTTTCTCACACTGATGATGCAGCAGCACAGTCAGAGATTCATGAAACAAGTGTTTAAGGAGCTTCAGGTATTTTCTCTTCCTTTTTTAAAAAATTCAATATGTTTGCATTGAGGACAATGTATTCTTTTATTCTTATGGGTGGGGGTATTTGTAACCTCAAAGGTATATTGTTTGTGTTCTATTCCCTTGAGCACTATTTATGAACCAACATGGTTAGGAGTTGTTGTGTTATGTGTGCAAGAAGAGAAGATATGATTGAGCAAAAACTTTAATGTTAAATGTTCTAAAAGTTTGAAAATTGTAAAAATTTTGAACCCATCATAACTTTTGATTGTGAGATTGATGCAAGGTACATGGGAAAACCATTTCTATCTACAAAAATATACAATTATGGTATTCCCTATTTAAGCATGGTTTTTGATTGAGTAATTGGTGATAACTATACAATTCTATGCCATGAGAGTGTGAGGTTTTTCTGTAGATATTTTTTATTGTGTGCGCAAATCTACAACCTGCCCAAATCATTCTGTTAGGATTACAAGTAGTCATCTGATAAATGATCGCCATCCATTCTTGATTAGTAGACCATTCATCCAAAATAAAAAACCCATCATCATGTAGTAAATGCCTTTTTCATTCCCTTTTTAAGCCTTAGGATTATTTTTTCTTTGTTTCACAACCTGACCACCTTTCACTTATTTCAAAGTTAAGCCTTTGTTTTAGCCTTGTTCTCCCTTTGGACATTATACACATCAACATACACAAATCGCCTAAGTTGAGGGTTCTACAGTAGAGAGAATGATGACTGAAAAGCATAAAATATGTCGTGAAAGTTAGCATATATATATAAGGGCAAGAAAGCCCTATAGTGATCTTAGTTTGACTACTAGATAACCCAGATGGAATATTAAAGGAAAGACTATGGTATTCTAGGTGCACAATTTGAAACTTCATTCTGAGAGTGAGAGATTTGATGTCATGTTCCTAAAAGCAACAAGTAATACTGTGAGTGAGAAACATCTTTGTTCTATGTGAGGGCATTAGAATGGTACTTGTAATTGCTAAAAATTTGATTAAATACTCTGAGTTTAAGTAGTGGTTATCTTTTTGAACTTTAAAGATATGTATGGAATCGTGATTTAACATGGAAAGAAAATATCACATTTTTCCTAATTGGTCTAATTGAAAAATAAAAGTGCTAATCTTTTGATCGATGTTATGATTGTGTGCATAATACTGTGTTGGAGAGTTGCTTGAGGACAAGAAAAATTTTTAAGTTTAGGTTATTGATGTGCTACCTTTGTGTTAACATATTTGGGGCTTTTGACTTGAAATAATTGTATGTTCTTAAGTAACTATTATTGTTTTTTATTATATTTCACGTGATTTTGCAAGAAAAGTCAAGATGTATAAAAACCCAAGAAAATGATGACAAGAAGAAAATTTCTGGTAAAGTGGAGATGACAAATCAAAAATCAAGGTGTTGAAGTTCTTAGTTGACAACTTTGGGAACAAGTCTTTAACAAAGTGACAAGCCATTAGAGTAGTCATCAACCTAAGACAAAATATTAGCTGATAAAGTAGATAGTTGATAACTTAGGCTAAAATCACCTATAAGTTTACAAGCGGTCAGTCATAATCATAACCTATATGCACTTTGTAGAATTCTGAAGACCAAGATGATGACTTTATTGACAAGCTTTCAACAAGTTAACAAGTTGTCATCCTGGTCGACAATTATTTTGCAAAAATTATGGATTCTGAATTTCAAATTCTTAAAGCTAAGGATATTTATAGCAGCTTTTAGGTTTTCATTAGGGATCTTGAACTTTTCCAAAAAAAAATGTATGTTTAATTGCTCGAAGTTTTGAATCTAGTTTTTAAATTATTGGTTTAAGTTTTGGGAATCTCTGTTGAAATTGAAACAGAACAACATTTGATTCTATCTTAAGTTTAATTGCTTTCTATTATGGATTCAATTTATGATATCTCTTACTATTTTTTGAGGAACTAAGTCTCACAACTAGAGTTGTGGGAGGTATGATTATTACTTAGTTGTCTATATAATGGGTAAATTCAAATGACTGTGCGATTCATCTTGGTGATTAGGTGTATTAATTACCTTCTATTGATTGCAAACAATAGATTTGGCCTTATCTTGATTTGTATGAATTGAGAAATCAATTAAAGGAAGTGAATTGTCAACGACGATTTGGAATAATAGTTTTTCCATCAAATGATTAATATTGTTACTAGATTAATCAACTCGATATAAAATCAGTGTGAATAGAAAATCTCTCTAAGTTTTGAAGAATTAAGGAACTATATATCTATGAAGGTTGAAAAAAATTTAAATTGGTTATCGATAATAATAATTTGGTATTTTACACACGTCATGAGAATCAACTACATCATTGATTTGAAATATTGAAACATTAGCTTTGAGTCTCTAAAAAAAGTTGAGACGTTAACAATAGATTGTTTGATAAAAAAAACCCCCAATTAAAGAAAACTATTAACTATTAGTCATTTAAATCACAAATCATATTAATTAACACCACATTTCCAGTGCAATTCGACCCTAACCTAGTTAAGTTATATATTTGACAACGACCACTTACTCTCTCAAAAGAGAATCGTAATTTGGGCATGTCAAATTTTGGTGATATTACAGGGGAATACGATTGTTAATTAAGTTTATCTTTATTAATTAACTCTTCCTTAAGTTTTCAAATTTTACTTTTATTTGTTGTTATTCATATTGGCAAGCTCATTATTGGGCATGTCACAATCCCGAAGATCAGGAAGACCATTATTACTATTCAAACCAGAACCTCAAATAATTGGAAATATGGTTGAACAATAAGAAGCTGCAAGACTGGCTACTTTGTGTTAGCACATTTGAGTCTTTTGACTTAGAATAATTGTAAGTTCTTAAGTAACTATTGTTTTTTTTTATTGTACTTCATGTGATTTTGCAGTAAAAGTCAATATGTATAAAAAAAAAACTAAGAAAATGATGACAAGAAGGACATTTCTGGTGAAGCGAAGACGAAAAATCAAGAAGCAAGGTGTTGAAGTTTTCAGTTGATAACTTTGGTGACAAGTCATCAACAAAGTGACAAGCCTTAAGAGTAGTCGTCAGCTTAAGATAGAATGTTGGCTGCTAAAGTAGAGCTGGTGACATAGGTGATAATTCATCAAAAATTTTACAAGACGTCAGTTATAGTTTTCACCTGTATGTAGTTTATATAGTTCTGTAGACAAAGTGGACATCTTGGTTGACAAGCTATCAACAAGTAGACAAGTTTTCAGCCTTGTCATCAACTATTATGCAAAAATTGTGATTTTGAATTCCAAATTCTTAAAGCTAAGGATATTTATAGAAAATTTTTGGTTTTCATTAGGGATCTTGAACTTTATCCAAAAAACACTAGTTTATGTTTAGTTGCTCAAAGTTTTAGATTCAGTTTTTGAATTATTGGTTTAGTTTTGGTAAATCTCTTTTAGACCTAAAAGAGAACATCCTTTGATTCTATCTTTTGTAAGTTTAATTTCCTTCAATTATGGATTTAATTTAAGATATGTCTTTCTATTTTATAAGGAACTAACACCCACAACTAGAGTTGTGGGAGCTATGACTATTACTTTGTTGGTTTAATAATTTGGTAAATTCAAATGACTGTGGGATTTATCTTTGTGATTTGTTGTATTAATTACCTTCTATTGGTTGCAAATAATAGATTTAGCTTTATGTTGGTTTTCTATAATTGAGAAATAAATTAAAGGAAGTGAATTGTCAATAAGGATTTTGAAAGATAGATTTTCCATCTAATGATTAATGTTATAGCAAAATTAATCAACTCGAGATAAAATAAGTTTAAATATAAAAGCCCTCTAAGTTTGATAGAATTAGGGAACTCAGTATCAAAGTTGGTTGAAAAGCACACAGATTAGTTATCAATTATGATAATTTGGAGTTTTCCACAAGTCATGAGAATCTAGTACCACAACTATTATTTAATGAAGATTGATAATCATAGTGATCATAACTCTAGATTCAGTACATTATTGATTTGAAATACTGTAACATTAGCTTTGAGTCTCTAAAACAAGTTGAGACATTAATAATAGATTGGTTGATAAAAATCCCCTGATTAAAGGAAACTATTAACTATTAGTCGATTAAATCACAAATCTCTTGAATTAACACCATATTCCCAATGAGATTCAACCCCAACCTAGTTGGGTTATATATTTGACGATGACCACCTACTCTCTCATAAGAGAAGTGTAATTTGGGTATATCATTTCCTAAAGAGTGAATGAGTTTTCTTGAGTTCTAATTTGTAAATGAATTACTTATGATATAAAAGTATGGATCTTTCCTAAGGTTGATACTGATTATAGATAATAAGTGTATAGGGTCCTTGGTTGAGTTTCAAAGATGACCTTATAGTGGATTTATTAAAAGCAAAAGAATCCTAGAGTTAGGTTCATTGAAAGATATAATTAAGAGTTTGACTATAGTGAATTTTGGAGAGCTTGTGAGGACAAGCCGTAGTTTTTCCATTTCTTGAAAAAGAGGGGTTTTCAAGTTAAATTCCCGTGTTTTAACTATTTCTACATTTTATTTTAATTCCTTGTTTCTTTAATGTATTTTGCCTGTGATTGACTTTGAGGGACCTTGTCCCCCACTGTGTGGTGCAACCCCTAAGGGTTCTGATAATTTGTATTAGAGTAGGTCACTTTAAGAGTTTTATACCTAGAGTTTCTTGGATATCATGGTTGCTCTACCTAACCTTGAAGAAGGGATTTCTACTTCTAAACCACCTAGATTTAATGGACAGTATTATGGGTGGTGGAAAACTAAGTTATTTGACTTCATTATCTCTAAAGATAGTGAACCGATGGACAAAATATTTTATGGACCTCATGTTCTTATTAAGAAGTCAATGAAGGAGAAATAACTTGAATGGATGTTAAAAGAAGAAAAGAGTATGATACGAAGATAGAAAGAAAATTAAAAATAACTATAAGGCCAAGAAACTATTAGTATATGGCATAGGGCTAGATGAATACAACCGAATCTCAACTTATGAAAATGCTAAAAATATTTTGAATTTCTTGAGGACTACTCATGAAGGCACTACTAATATGAATGATTATAAGGTAGACATGCTGACTACACAGTGTGAAACCTTCACCATGAAAGAAGAATAAATAGTCTAAGAAATTCATAAATAATTCACTTCTATCACTAATGAGTTTCATTGTTTAGGAGAAGTGATTCCAATGTACAAGTAAGTGAGGAAGATTCTTGGGGTTCTTCTTATATCCTGGGAATTCAAGATAAATACCATAACTGAAGAAAAGAACCGAAAGACCCTCACTATGAATGAATTGATTAGATACCTAAAGACTCATGATCTCAAGAAGCAATAAGAGCTAGAGAAGAAGGAAGTTAATAAGGGAAAATCTTTGGGGTTAATAGCTTCAAAACTTGATTCAAGTGAAGATGATACTAATAAAGCCTATTTGGAAAATAGGATTGTTAGTGTTATGAGAAGAGTGGCCAGTTACAAAGAATAAGAAACAACATTAAAAATGGAAACAATGTTGAGGTATTTCACAAATGTGGGAGTATTGACCACTTTATAAAAGACTGTCAAATGCAAGAATTTTATTAATAAGGGAAATAATTGGGACCAGGTCCTTCAAAATTCTAGAAGAAAGGAAGAAGCTGTGTATGTTGTAAAGTAAGGTCTAGAAGCATGGGGAGGCTCCTCCAGAAATTTAGGTGAAGATGAGACGATTAGAGATGTTTCTATGCTAGCAGTGGAAGATAATCCAATTATCTATTTGTTCCTTGTTTTCATTTATGGGAAACACAGAAGATGAATAAGAAAAGTAGGTAACCCTTTCTGTTATTAAGGATAATTATAATTATAGTGCTAGAAAGGTAAAAAAGCTTACTAGTCTCTTAATTAACTTTGTATATGACTTGTTACTGATAAAATTGCTTTAGAGTATAAATTAGAAAATCAAAAACATGAATTGATTTCCTTAACTCTTCAAATATTTGGAAGTGAAGAAATGGTCACTAAATTTATGTTTGAAAATCTGAATTATATACTGAAGAAGGTAAATAATGTAGATGGTAAAGGAAAGAAGGAATATTTAAGGGTTCAGATTGATCTTAAGAAGAAATTTAGATCTTTACAAAAACACCTTATGTAGCTCTTCATTGGAATAAAGAGTTAGAGAGAGACTTATTTTGCTTTAAAGAATAGTTTAACAAATTTCTGAATTGGACTACTTTCTCACTGATCCTTTCTAACTTAACTATTTAAGGTGTTAATGATAGTAAAGGTCTAGGATATCAAGGAAAATTCCAACTTGTTTAGTATAAAGAAAAGGATTTTAGGACTGATAGAAGAAAAGGGAAAAAACTCATGTGCACATACTGTGGAAGAGATAGACATTTAAAACAAAGATGTCAGAACTTTCCTAAGGATAAATTCAGGACTACTGAATACATTCAGCAAGTATGCACATATTAAGGGCTTCAGGTCTCGAAAAATATGAGAGAAAGCTATCACTTCCAAGATAGACTAAGAAGAATTTTATCACACCATTATAATCCTATTGGGAACTCAAACATAAGTGGGCTCCAAAATCCAACTTGAGATCATGATTTCACTCATGGGAAGAGGATTTTAGTAAAGAATAGCTTAGTGATTAAAGGGATTCAAAGATCAATAATGAAAGGTCTAACTATTTTCTCTCTCAAGACATTTCAAAATAGAGGTTTTTTATTTTGAAATATATGTTTTCATGGGACCTAGTCCCTAGGAAACTAAATTAACCAGGACTTTAACCATTGAAGGACAACTTCATTTTTTTACCTCTAAGTGTAGTATGACAAGATCCTTCAGTTGTACCCTTGGTCATGACTCGTACTCACTTTGCCCTCTTCTTTCGTACCTTGATTAGCCCATGAAGGTATCATACTATTTCCTATATGAAATAATCCTCCTTAATCGTATCCAATGAATGCAAGTCATATACTAGTCAACCGTATAGAGGGAAGCCTTAAACCAAGTAGACTTTTTTTGTCATGAGTGAAGCTTACGAGTTAAGGTTTGGAGGGAGCTCGTCTAGTGGCAAAAAGGATCCAAGATTGTTGGTGTATCATTTTATTTAAGACATGTATCCAATCTTCTATTTAAATATCTCTAAATAAATTTATTTCACACTTGGAATAGTAAGTGTGCATGGTGTTTTTGAAATCTAATGAAAAGGAATTTGTTACCTAATGATTTATGATGTTAAATCTTTCTTAGACTTATGTTTATATGTGATATTGATAATGAATTACATATGTAGGTTCTTTTTGTATGTGTATTATAATGAGGGTCTTGAGTAACCCTAATCTTTATAGTATATAGCATAGAAATGGCCTTTTTAAATATATACACGCAAGGTGTTTGTGAAAATATCTAAGTTTTTTAGTCATATGTTGTTGATGTATTAAAATGGGGAAATGGCCCAAATAAACATGGATGAATGATAGATGATATGTTAAAGGAATTATAAACCATATGTGATGAAATAGATAACCTTGGTTGTTATCTAATTGAAGGTTAAAGTCCCTAGATATAAAGATGAACTTAAATTATGGGTTGAACCCAAGTGTGGTGGGAATGTGGCATAAAATTTTTGTAAGGGTCTTGATGACCATAAATTGCCTTGTATGTTAAGTTAAGTGAAGGCACTAGCTTGTTGAGATGATTAAGAAATAACATCTTCTATAAGGACCATGTGGTCATGTATAGTGTTGAATTGGATAAACTAGTTAAAGTCCATAAATATAGTATTGAATGTATGTTGATTCTTAGGCAAAGGGTTAAATTCCAAAATGCAAACTAATGATAGTTGTAATGGCTTGAGGTCAAAGTCCCTTGCCTTATAAGATGGCTTGAGGTTGAAGACCCTTGACTTATGAATGGCTAAAGGTTGAAGTCCCTTGCCCAATGATATTTTTCTAGGTTAATGTCCCTTTCTTAAAGAGATATCTTGAGTTTAGAGAACCTCCCCAAATGGAATAGTAAGTGGTTTCAGTTAAAGTGTAGAATGAGGTTAGAGCGACTTTCCTAATATGTGAGAATAAGTTCAAAGTCCCAACCTAATTGAATGTGTGGACATATATTTGTAATCCTATTTTAAATTGGATGTAAGTATGGATAAATCCAATTATTTAAATAATTGTGTATGTAGTTAAAGTCCTTGGTTAATGAATGAGTAAGCATGGTTGAAGTCCCTTGTTTAAGTTCATGTGAATGTGGTTAAAGTCTTATGCATAATGTGAATTATTGAGCCTATAAGTGTGAAGGGTCGGAGTAACCCACTTCATGTCTAATGAATGAATTCCTAAGAATGATGATGAGCCTTGATATATTGATTAGCATGTGATATGTCTTAATGTATGGATTAATGTTTGAGTGAGATGAAATGTGATATATTAACTTGATTTTTTTTAATGATGATAAATTATTACTTATCCTTAAGTTACATGCTAGACTTGAAACCGCTAACCATCTCCGGATGCTGTGTCCCCATGCAACATAGGGGCCGGAGCATCTTCTTCTCTTCCTGGGAAGTGATTAGTACATTGAAGTGGTTCATGCAATGAATTAAAGTGGTGATCTTCCTTACTCTAGAAGATCTTTCTCTCTTTCTCTCTTATGATTAGACTTAGTCTTATTTAGACTTGGGTTGGCTATCATCGGGGGCTTGTCCTAACATATACATTTGGTGACTCGGTTTTGTATAGAGGTATTGTTAATAACTGTGAACTTTGGTGGAGTTAGTTATCAAGAATCTAATGTTGACTTACTATATTACTTCCACAATTCTTAATTTATGAGTTCGAGTTCCTTCAACTCCTATTGTATGATGAGATGTGCAAGTTGGGTTAGTGGGGCGACCTCTGGTTATGTGAGCTTGGGGTGCCCATACAAATGGCCTAGGATTAGGGTCGTGTAAAGTTGTTATCATAGCCTAGGTTCATATTCAGTTGGGTGTTCATAATGTCATTTCAAGTAAAGTTTATTTTATGGGTGTGAAGCGCACTATATTTATAAAAGAGGGGCTATGAGACATCTTAGGAATGTTTCCATTTCTCGTGTTTCATATCAAACTATAAAGTCTAAGGTCTTGAATTTCCCTGAGTCCATTTACTTTCTTTTAGATCATGCCTCCAAGAAGATCTGAGACTCAGGAAAACACTTCGGCTTCGAATGAGTGTCCTATGGATGAAGCTCATCTAACTACTAGAGTTTAGACCCAGGATAGGGATGTGACATCTAGCCATCCTCATAGGGCTCCGCCCACCAACCCTGCTTATAAGAGTAACTCTCCTCCTCAGTCTCTTCAAAAAAATTCTTCTAATGTGGAGTTTTGTTACTCCATTAACCTCTTAACTCAATTGATGGCCTCTCAATTGGAGCATGGTGCTCTGACTACCTCTTCTTTTGAGGCCACAAAAATTGTCCAATTTATGAGGTTGAGCCATTCTAAGTTCACGGCTATGAAGGTTGACGAAGATACTTAAGTCTTCATCGAAGAAATGGAGAAATTTTTTTGAATCTGCATGCTTAAAAAATTAAAGGTGATGAGCTTACTTCCCAACAATTAAAAGATATAGTGTACTAATGGTACGAAGGGAAGGTATTGTCTAGAGGCGTTGATTCTAGTATGACTTCATGAGTTGATTTCTCTAAGGCTTCCTTAGACTACTTGATTCCTCAAGAGTTGAGGGGAAGAAAAGGTGGAAGAATTTGTGAACTTAAAGAAAGGACAGATGTCCGTTCAAGAGTATTCCTTGAAGTCCAATCAACTGTAATGGTATACCCCCGAGATGGTTTCTAGCATGAGGTCTAAGAGGCGCAAGTTTATCTCAGGATTGTTCTGTGGGTTAGTTCTCAAGAGCAAGGAAACATTGTTGATTAAGAACATCAATATATCTTGATGGATTATGTATTTGAAACATGTAGAGGATGAGAAAAAGAATTAAGTTGAGTTTAGTAAGAGGCAAGGCAAGAAGTTTAGGCCTTCTGAGAGTAGTGGTGTAGATAGTTGCAAATTTTCATGAAAGAAGTAAGGGAGTTTGGGTTAATTCTCCTTGGCTAATATTCTTTGTCCTTACCCAAAGTCATAGGGTGATCGTTAGTCTCACTTAAGTAGCAGGTTTTGGGCATCGAGTGCCCATTTTAAGACTTGTGGTGCTTAGTCAGCTCCGCCCACCCTTCTTGCAAATTCTATGGTCGGATTCATCGTGGTCAGTGTAGTAAGAGGAGAACTTGGTGTTTTCATTGTGGCTAGGTTGGACACATGTTGCGTGAGTGCCCTACTCTAGTAGTTTATTGGGATAATAGGGCCACTATTGCTACTCTACCTCCTCCCTTACCAAAGGGTTCTATGTCTATTTCTTCTTCTATTTTTGGCACCAATGTTGGCCAGAACTGCTTGTATGCACTTGCTACTCGCTAGGATTCTAAGGCATCCCCTGATGTTGTCACTAGTATATTGAGATTTTTCCCCCATAATGTGTATTTTTTGTTTAATCCAGGGTCTACTTTTTCCTATGTGACCCCATATATGGTTGTTCATCCTGATTATGGTCCGGAGTATTTGTTAGTTCCTTTTTCTATTTCTACCTCGATAGGATACTTGGTTGTTATTCACTGGGTCTATAGGGGGTATATGGTATCTATAAGGGGGAGAGATACTCTTGTTGACTTGATAGAGTTAGACATGGTTGATTTTGATATCATTTTAGGGATAGATTGATTTCACACTTTTTATGCTTCTTTAAATTGTCAGACCCGTAGGGTCATGTTCAAATTCCCTAATGAGTCGGTCATTGTAAGAAAAGGTGGTTCTTTAGTTCATAAGGGAAGATTCATTTTTTATCTTAAAGATCAAAGGTTGATTACATAATGCTGTATGTATCATTTAGTCTAAGTTAAAGATTCTAACTCGGAAGATCCTTCCCTAGAATCCATTCCATAGTGAATGAGTTTCACGATAATCTTCCTGGAGTTCCTCCCAATAGGGAAATTGATTTTAGGAACGATCTTGTTTCAGAAACCTGTCTAATTTCAGTCCCTCCTTATAGAATGGCTCTGGCATTGCTAAAATAGATTAAGAAGCAATTGAAGAACTTTTAGATAAAGGTTTTATCTGCACTAGTGTGTCTCCTTGGGGTGCTCCCGTGTTTTTCATGTGCAAGAAGGATGGTTCCTTATAGATTTTCTTTGATTATCGTTAGTTGAACAAAGTGATCATAAAGAATAAGAATTCTCTACCTAGGCCCAATGATTTGTTTGATCAACTTTAGTGTGCAAGTGTTTCTCTTTTATTGATCTTAGATCGGATGATCATCAGCTTAAGATTACGGATGCTGATATCCCTAAGACTGACTTTAGAACCCTGTTTGGTCACTATGAGTTTCTTGTCATGTCCCTTGGGTTGACCAATGCCCCGACGGTGTTCATGGATTTGATGAATAGGGTCTTTCATCCATTCTTAGATATGTTTGTCATTGTCTTCATTGATGATATCTTGGTGTACTTAAAGAGCGGGGAAGATCATATAGATCACCTCAGTGCCATGTTGAAAACAATGAAGGATCATTATTTGTATGCCAAGTTCTCCAACTATGAGTTTTGGTGGAAACCTATAGCTTTTCTTGGTCTTGTCATATTTAGTGAAGGAATTATGGTAGATCCCTAAAATGTTGGGGCAGTTAAGAAGTGGCGTAAACCTACGACTCCATTCGATATTCAAAGCTTCTTAGGTCTAGCCATTTATTATTGGAGGTTATGGAGAGTTTTACCACTATAGCTGCTCCATTGACCAATTTGACCAAAAAGAAGGTCAAGTTCTTGTTGTTCGATATGTGCAAGGGTAGTTTTAAGAAGTTGAAAGATAAATTGACTTCAGTTCTAGTTTTGACCATACCCGAGGGTAGTGATGGTTTTGTGGTGTATTGTGATGTTTCTCGTGTCATTCTTGGTTGCGTGATGATGAAACATCATAGGGTAGTGGCCTATGCTTTTAGGAAATTGAAAGTCCATGAGAAGAACTACCCATCCATGACTTAGAGTTATTAGCCGTGGTTATTTTACTAAAAACATCAAAAGTTAGATCATTGTTCCCTATCACCTAAGGAGTTTAGATCTATGTTTAGAACATGATTTTATTGTTTTGAACTAGATCAACCATTGTTGTGACTTGTTTTAAGCTTTAGGAAGTTGGATCCCTGTGGCCTTGTAGTTGTTAGGATGTTTTGCGCTTGATTTTGTCTTGGTTATGCTTGTCTTAGTAAAAGGAACCTAGATCTAAAAGTAAATTTGAATTTGGAGTTCATTTGCCTAGTAGTCAAACCTTGGTCAACTCTTAAATATTCATCTTGTTCATCAATCATCTTCAAATCTTGTTGAAGAAGAATACACAAGTATCTTGTTTGATCAAAAATAGGAAAAAGGATAGTGTACTAAGTGTTTGTACAAGAATATTCCCTATCATATTCTAAGTCTTCCAAAAAGGAAGAGGGGACAAACAACTATAATTGAAAGTACATTTGAGGGGACCAATTCATTTTGAATTCATTTGAAGCTCCAAAAAGGCTCCAAAACTTTAATTTGTCCCTCTCAAACTAAATTTCTGCTTCTTCGAAGTGTGTTTGGCCGAAACAAGAATTTGGAAGTTGAAAATTTTTGAAAAGTGACGTCCAATCACAAGATGCCACATCATCACTTTTATGAACAACCAAATAGAGTTCTAAATTAGATTTCTAAGTTTTTGTTAGTTGTTTTTAGTTTCTTTTGAGTTGATTATACCACTAATTACCAAACTAGTAACTACCTACTAGGTTCATAATTAGTTGTTTTTTATGTACTTTTCTCATTTGTAATTCGTTGTAACTTGTTGGTTTAAGTCCATAAGTCATTTTATTTAAGTTGTTTCAAACAAAAATCAATTCTAGACTAAAGTAGAATCATCCTTCACTCACTTTCCGCGTACATACCAATGTATCAACCCTTATGAGACCAAGTGTGAGGTAAGAACTGAGTGTGAAAGTGGTGAGGCTTTCTTTTGAACTCACTTGTTTGCTCGTTTTGTAGGTTATCCTTTGCTTTTTTTTTGTTTTTTGTTAGGTACAATTATAATGGAATCCAAAGGTACCACATCTCTAGCTTTGTGAAATAAAGTTAGTGGAGTCATATTGGCTTGTCTTAAGGCCTTGTCTCGAGACATGGCTAGAATGCACATGGTTTTGGGTTCAATAAAGGGTAATTTGGGTTCAATAAAGGGTGACATGATTAGAATGATGGCGAGTGTTAATAGATGATGTCCACCAAAGACTCCATAAAATACAAACCGCCAAGTCCCAAATCCACTTGACCAAAGACCAATACTTCACAAAATCCCATGGCACAAATCCAAACCCATTAGCAACCAAATCCAATGCCTCCTCCCCAAGATCCACTAACCCAAAATTAACCCAACAAAGTAGACGGAGCAAAAGAGTAAGAATCCAAGGAGAATAAGGCTAAGACTCAAGATGGAGAGAAATTTTATAGTGAGATACAAGAAAAATATGAAGAAAAAAGGGAAAGGGAAAGGGGAAGGGAAACCACTAGCATTGAAGTAGAAAAGGGAAAGAAACTTATGCTTATGGGATTTGGCCACATAAGGATTTTTGATACTCACTAACCCAAATGCTAGCACTTTTCTTAGAATTTATTCTTATTATGTCCAGGTACATAATGATATATTTCCAAAGGAGAATAAAAAAGAAATCCCTCCAAAACATGTTGGTTTTCCAATTGCGGCCTTAGCCGAGAGTTCAAAGCAAGTGGGCTACCTAAGTACAAACTAAGGTGTGAATTTGAGGACAAATTCCTTCCAAGATGGATAGGATGATACAAACATAAAGACCACAAGGATTACCAGGTCTTGTCAAAGGTTCAAGTTTTGAACTTACAAGTGATTAAAGACCCTTTTTGTAACCATCACAAAGCCTGGTTTAAGTTGAAAGAGGAGGAGGGGTTCTACACTCAAGAGGTGCCTACTCCTAAGGGAATTATGGACTACTTACACTAAAAAACAACATTTCATAGGCGCCTAATTCAAGGGATTTCATTAAGGGAAATATTTTCTTCGATGGCTCTCTTTTTACATTCCAAATAAGCACCCTTCATTAAGGGTATTTTAGTCTTTGTCATGTAATAGTATAAATAGACATTTTAGTTTCTATTTTCATTAGTTTTGATGAATTGACTGAGTGATACTCAAATTGTATTTTATTTCCTTAGTGTAGGGGTTGGAATATCTATTGTAGTGCAGGTCTTGGAAAAGACATTAAAACTAGGGTTAGCTTGACTGTGGATTCACTTGAGTTGAAATTTTAGAAAAAAAGGTGGGTGCTTGAGGATTTGATCCCTTTGTGTCTACCTAAGAGTTTGGTTTTTTCCTTCATTGGTCTTGTGTGGCTTAGTGTTTGATACACACCTTGGTGATATTCATTGGTGTAGGTGTATGTCTCACTTCTATCCCTTTACTTTAATGCATTTCTTTCTTTTTTTGTGTTCAAATCCATTTGTGTGCTTGTATTTGTGTTATTTCTACTTCATCTCCTTTCTTTAGTGATTGTTTTCATGTTTTTATTCAACTTTAGGTTAGATCTTATATCAAAGGATGGAATGGAGCAGAAAGAGCCCTACTAATTTTAGTTTGGGCACCCTATGTACTAGAACCATCATGACTCTAAAAATAACGATCATCAGACGGCTTCGGATAAGGAGCACTAGCCAGAGAGTAGGAACTAGAACTCCCCTACTTCTTCTTAGACCACTTTTCTCTATTTCTACAACTTTGCTACTAGCCTCCACCCTGATTAGAAAATATAAATTTCTTACTATATCTCTCTCTTATCTCCACTTATTTTTTCTTTTCTTCCTCAACCTTCTATATGTACACAACAAATCTGGAGATGTCCATATCCTTGTTCGACAAGGAATCCTTCCTCTCAAAAATCAAATCACGAGACTTCCTTGAAGCAAATTTTTATATTCTAGAATTGAGGAAAGAATTGGTCCAGAAAAGCACTAGAAAAATCATTCCATAGTGTAGAGTCAGCATCATCTCCCCTAGACTGCTCCCATTCCTCGTACCATTGGTATGCTACATCCTTTGATTGATAAGCTGTGAACTCCACACCCTTGATATTTGAAGTATGCATATTCTGGAATATATCCTCCATCTCATCAATAAAACCTTGAGGATCCTCCTTAACCTTAATACCAGTAAAAGTAGGAGGAATCAACCTCATAGGCAGGATAACCTTTGTGGCCTCAAAAGATGGAACATTGTGCTTGAACTGACAAACTACCAACTGAGCCAACATATGAATAGACTGACAAAAATTAATTTTCCAAATATCCATGTGGGGAGCTCGAGGAGGCATAGAGAAAACTGGAAGAACTCAAGGAGGGAAATCAGGAACTGGACCCCCAGACTCTGAACCACGTAAGCACAGTGAGTCCCATCAACGTTGTCCTCAAGTGGGATAGAGTAATTTCTATGAGCTTCAGATCATCTAGGAGCCATGATATGAAAAGAGACAAAAGGAGGATTAGAGTAATCAAAGACCTTAGACTCTACATCTAGAAATAAGATAACTAAAAAAAGGAAATTTTCCTAAATGTCATGTAGCCTATCCGTTATAAATATGGTGTGCTACAAACCCACAAAAAAGACTCTGCTTGATAAGACTTATCAAGCAGAGTCACTACCCAAACTAGGACCTAGCTGTGACGGGTATCACAAGTCCAACAAGGACCGGAGACCACCCCTAAATACCCAAACTACAAATTATACCTTACACCCCTTATCAGATAAATTTTGAACATATAACAAGATAAGAGAATTCAATCATAAAAATATTATAATAGTCTAAAACCAAAACCAACCAATTCAAACCAAATCATACCACCCATGTCCACAGTATTCCAAACAAAGCCTCTACCAAATGAGAATCAATAAAATATCAGGACATGGCCCCAACTCTAACAATCACAATCATAATGATAATGTTAATGTGAATTCTTCAATTTCTAAATTGTGAAAAAAAACTAATGAAATGACTAATTCTTCCATATTAATAAAATCTCACCAATTCACCACCAAAAACTAATGAACTAGGCTAATCTACCTAACTTTATGCAGGAGCAATAAAAATTGTTTCACAACCTACATCAATTGGGTATGCAACATCTAGATATGGTTAGAGGGTTGGACACTAGCATTTACTCAAGGATAAAGATAAAGTAATTCCATCAATTCAAAATCAAGTTAAACCAATGCACATAACCATATAGAATTATATATATATATATATATATATATATATATATATGTCTCATTCCAAGATAGGGAACAGGTTTAATCATGAAGTAAAACTTTTATCCTGAACTATTTAGCTCAACTATCATAATAGGCACCCATGGGCTATATGTGTTCATCTCCCTCTGTTGAAAGGGCCTCGGTTCATTTTTCCAATATGTACCAGATAAAATCTGAGGGAAAGCTAATCCATCTAAGAAATTAGCCATCCCAAAATATATCAAGTATGACTCATGTACACAGATCATCATAACCAAACCTCATGCCGGTAAATGCGAGTTTCCAGTACATGTCATCTAAGACCCACACCTTCACAAAAAAACTAAATAATCCCTGTGAAGTCCAATTTAAAAAATATTGGACATAATCCCAATTATTAACCAGTGAATAAATTAGTAAGGCACATATGAGTATCGTCATACCCTTCACTTGCAATTTTAACTCTATGCCAAAATAATTATGTTAAACTTGGGGGAATACCACACCCCTGTTTTGTTCATAAAATCAATTTGGCGGAATACCACGACCTTCTTTAGTTCAATAAATCCATAGTTTGTTAAAAAATAATTCCATTAGGTTTAATTCAACATTATAATACAACAATTTAAATTCTCACATCTCTCATAACTGAAAATAGGTTTCACCAGAAAGGGTTAGGGTCATAGCCATTCAAGATTCATAAGTTTAAGAAATCATAATTTCCAAGTTCATTCACCATACCCATGCACCCACATGTTCAGAACTATATTTAATATATGAATAATCATACTTAAATCATTGGAAAAGATCATTAAACCACAAGAATTCAAAAACCCCCAACAATTGTTTTAAAGCCATAATAGCACCATTAAAGCTATACCTTAAAACATGTGTTTTTAGTAAAATAATAATAAGGAAAGAGTAACATACCATAATGACCAAGAAGTTCAGGGAGAAATCACCCTTAAAAGTCCCAATTGATTAGCTTGATGACAACCCTAAGAATTCTTGACCTTAAGGATTTGGTAGTGTTATAAGAGGTTATTTTTTGTGTTCATGATGGATAATAATGCCATAAAGAAGTTATAAGATGTGGATTATAAGTTGGGATAAAGGAAAAATATCTAGAATTCCCTCAATTGAACACTAGACATCCTATGATTTGAACCTACAACTTGTAATATATCCTCACAGCTTATAGTGTTCTACTCATACTCAGAGAAAAAATTTTCCACTAAGTTTATGATTTAATTATGACCAGGGTCCTACGACCCGTAACCTCATCTCACGACTCGTCACAACGATTCGTAACCAAGGTAGTGATCCAAAATTTCTAGAATTTTTTCAAGGGCCAAAATTCTAGGGCATTACAATAAGGTATGTATAGACAAGTGCAAAAAAAATTTTAGAATTCTAATACTAAAAAAACCACAGTACAAGAAGGAACTCATTCCAAAAGTTTCTCAAAAAACCCTTTCTACTGAAGCACAGGTTGTGTAGGAACCAATTTAATGGGTTACTCTTAATTCTATTACTCTAAAAGCATAAGCTAATCAGGTACAAGTACCTATGAATTATTCCACTTGAGCAGAAGTGGCAGAGGAAAAAGTAGAACAAGTTCCAAGAGACTTTTTCACTCAAGAAATAGAAGATAAATAGGACTAAGAGCAAGAAGAACCACTGGATTTGAGAATAAATGATCTACCCAAAGTACTAGGAAATAATATATAAAAATATATATATATTACTATTGAATAACTTCACACCATTCTTTAAAATATTGTTTGAATTTGCTTCGTATCATTATAGGCCTTTTGAGTCCTAAGGAAAAGAGAGAAAGCACAATAATGCAACATTCTTCATACTCAAAAATATTATAAAGCATTGTTCTAAATAGGTACAAACAACTAATTGGCCCAATAAAAGCAATACTACATCACTATCTTAGAATTTTGGTGAGAAATAACATACTTTGTCCTCTTCATACACATAAGTGGAGTAATGTAGATACCAAAAACGATTTATGGGAATTTAACTTGGTTTGATTTCCTATTTTTTAATTTTTAATTAAGAATATTTTGTAGTTTTTATATTACTAATCCAAATAAAAATTATTCTAGAAATACAAAATTCCTGATGCTTGAAAAAAGTGTCATTGAATGAAATTCAGTATGCTTAAGGAATGTACAATATTAACTTTTAAATAAAGCACTATAAACCATTTACAATTGATGCTCTTAGATTGACAAACAAGCCTAGTGAAATTTTCAAATATAATTTCAAGGATCTTCTTAAGTATTAAGCCAATGATAAATTCAAGGTTGGATATGAATCATGTATACTTTAAGTTGGTTGTATTACATGTATATCCTTCAATAAAATTTTATAATTGTAGGAACACTATTTTGTGTGATCATTGTGAATGAAAAAAACTAAGTAATTGATCAATTGGGTTATTTATCAGTGACTTGACTATCTCTAATATTGTTGATTTCTTATTTAAGTACATTTCATAACTATATTATTCATAGAAAATGAGGGAAAGAAATACAAATAATCTAAAAAAAAATAGAGAATCCACATACTACTGGTAAAATGAGTTTTGCTATAATGCATGACAAATTGGTGTGTTTAATTCTTAAGTCATTAATTATGCATTTTATATCATTAAAATATTATTGATACTAGTTTTTATGTAATTAGGAAAAAGATAAGGAAACCTGCAGTGATGTATTATTTAAAGAGACTTTTGTGACTTAAAGATCATGAAAACCTGGCTGAGCATACAAGAAAATTGATGAGGATACGATTACTAAAACTGTATTAATCATAGTTACTTTTGACATTGTTCAGTTGGAATTATATAGGATTAGTTTAATTAAATTCATTTATCTTTATTTGAACTTGATTTGTAGGTTGAATGGAAAGACAACAAGGTTAACAAAGTGAAGGAAGCCAAGAATCTATTGATGCTTTTTTCACTGTCATGGAACCTGAACATCCAGTATTCATGAGATTGTCTGGGTAAGTAGTTACTAAAACTATTCTAAAAGAGAAGGAAAGGGTTGAGCACTCTATAACTGCTACCAATGAGGTGAAAAAAATATTGGATGAATTGCAAGATGGGATGGTGGAAAAGTTAGAACAAAAAAAAACATATGCCATGAAATTATAGTTGGCATCCTTAGATGCCTTATTTATATGTACCCTGGGCTTCAATTGGATGATGACATGTTAACAATAACTTTTGGTTAGTTACAACAAGAAGATTGATTAATCGACTGTCTGCCAATAGCAACAATCAACATTGAATCTCTACTTCTTATTATTTTTCTTCTTCTTATTTATTTAAAGATGTCTGTCGAGAAGGTTCTGACATTTTTCTTTCACTACTCTAATTCAATTTTAATTCATTTGTCAATTATCCCAAATTTGTTGTCAAGGTCAAATGTTGTGGTTCTCTATACCTATGATTTTATGCACATTGTGTGGTTTTGGTAATTTTATTTTAGAAAATATATATATTTCTATGATTTACTATTGTGGTTAATGCTTTGGTTTTGAATTTTGTATTTGTATTCAAATGTTATGGTTTTGGTTTAGGTATTACATTAATATGATTTTGATTTTTATTATTATGGTTTGGATTTTGATTTTCGTTTTTATATTCAAATGTTGTGGTTTTGGTTTTAGTATTCATTCAAATGTTGTGGTTTTGGTTTTAGTATTCAAATATTATTGTTCTATTTTTGGTATTGATATAGATATTCAAATATTGAGGTTTGGGTTTTGGTCTTGACTTTACTATTCAAATGTTATGGTTTTGATTTTTGTATTCAAATTACACGATTCTATTTTTTGTATTGGTCCTGGTATTCAAAAGTTATGGTTTAGGTTTTGGGATTTAAATATTGTTGGTTTGGCATTCAAATAATGTAATTTTGTTTTAAATTTTTCTATTGGTATTCAAATGTTGTGGTTTGAATTTTGGTTTTGGTATTCAAATGTTGTAGTTTTGATTTGGTTCTCTGTTTGTATAATTATATTTAGAATTTATTTTGTTAATGTTATGGATATTAATACTATTATCAACTTTACAAGATCACGCAGTTACTTATATAGTATTTAATGTTATGGTTTTTCATATCACATTTAATCTTAAAAAGGAATTGAATTTTGTGATTCAATAGACATTGTCACTTATAGTATTTCTTGTAGTATATGTTTATCTATCCTTGCTGGTACTTTACTCTAGCACTTCTAATGCAATAACAATCTCAAACTCTAACTTGAGGAGCTATGATCGATATGGTACTATTTGGATTACTTCTATATGTTAATAAACTGTAGAATTTACTAAAAATTCATATATTTGTTTGTTCAATAGTTTCAATAACCTACATGTTGGTTTTGTTCTTTCACCCTATTGTATTGGATAAGACATGATAATGCATCAGTAGATTAAATGTTGGTTTTCTCATTTCACTTCACTGCCATATAAAACACTATGTAAAGCATCTGTTTTCCTTGATTTAATGTTTATACTATTATTTGTTGAAGAAAACCTATTTATGTTATAGCAAATAAATTATGAAAACTAGCTATAAAGTCTTATTATCAACTTTTGTAGGCAGAGAAAATAATTAGGGTGGTGATGAAAGCATTGATTAGGACGACATTTGAGATTTTCTTGAACGTGGTCAAAAGTTTTGTATGGCCATCTCTTTTGTTGATATTATGAAGTCTTATATTTTTATCTAGTTAAAACATGTGTCAGAAACTGTATATTTTGCCCATGGATCATATTGCTACTATTTTTTTACTTATGACGGATGATATGACTTGTACATTTTTTATATTTTGTGCCAATATGAATAGTGACATTATGAATCATATATTTTGTATATTTTGTGCATGTGTTAGATGATGGTTTGATTCGGATATTTTAAATTAGAATCAATCAGGTTTGTTTAGTAATTATCATCTTTCATGGCATTTATAATTTCATATGTCAAATATTTATAATTATAGCTCAAGCTATCAGAACATATATGAATTGTTCATTGGTAAAATAGAGTTGTTACAGTAGCATTTTCTAAAAGCATAGGCTACCAATTATTGGAACATGTGAGAATTGTTAAATAGATAGAGAATAATTGTTATTGTAGCAGTATTGATGAATGTTAAAAACCTATTGGCATAACTATGAAAACCATCACAATTGATTTATCAAATTCCTTTACACATATACTAAAAAATTGTAACACCCATTGAAATTGAATAATAAAACTTTTTGCATCATACATTAACAAACTATTGAAAAAAAATATAATTATTGTAATTGAGTGAACAAATATGTCGCTATAAAGATAGTAGAATGTTCTGGTTTTAATCATTCTAAATGTCATATAAAATTATCATTATTGAGAGATTAATAACCATGCAATAGGTGTACATTAAGCACTAATTATTGGAACTGTTACATGAATCATTGCTATTTAGATATTGTAAGGCGAGCTACTGCAATTGGTAAAAAAACCCATTGCTATAGTAATAGTGAGATGGTTTTAATGCCTGCAACAATGATTTTCATATCATTTCCATATGCACATTTTCTAGAACTGATCTACCAAACTCTATTGTACTTTACAAACATCATCGTTATTTGACCTTAATCCAAAGTAATGGATAGGACCATCACACGAACTATCCAAATCGAATAATAAACCCATACTTAGAAAAGTCCTAGCCCATCAGCCGATAGTAAAAATTAACAAGCTAATCGAACTAGTTCAAGTACGTCAATTATATACTTATTTGTGATCACTAATAATATCCCAAGTAGTATCAGGAGAATACTTCACCAACACAAAATAATACCCACTTTCTATACCAATAAGTCATCAAGGATAATCTAACAAAACTATATATGATGCAACCATATATATGAGTATGATAATAATGATGCATCTGATGAGTATGATAAAAGTGATGCATCAGATGAGTATGATGCAAGCCTTTCTACATTCATTTTCCATCACTAAGCTCAAAGAGAAGTTATAAATTGGTACGTATAAGTCTCTCCTTTAAAAAATTTAGGCTAAGATTCCTCTTGAATTTGAAGTTATAAATTTTAGGCTAGGCTACTTTTTGATAAAATCTATGTGAGGTGTGGTTTAGATAAATTTTAGAATGAAATTGGTAAGTACGATAGTGTGTGGCTTAATTTCTAGATTTCTAAAACTATAAGGAACCCACATGATTTCGTAAAATTAAATTTGGGTAAGTAAAACTCTCGAAATTATTCTTAGCATAAAAGATATTGTTTGGGTTGTTTAAATTTATGGTGTGTTGTGAAAAAGAGAATTTTTTGAGAAAACTGGTCACTCTATCCCATCAATATTTCTACTGCAACATTCATATATTACAGGGATATGCCCAAAAGCTAAGAGCTATAGTGATCAGTCAGTGTGGTCAAATTCTGCTATAGCGATACTTGTCATTGCTATAGCGACATAAATTATTGATTCATCCCAAAATCATCAAAAATGATTTTATTTCTTTTAAAAAAAGCATTTCGGGGCTTTAGTAGTGGTGATTTGGGAAAAAAACATCAATTTTCCATCATTCTTCTTCATTAAAGTATGTATTCACTCTTTTTTAGCTTGCAGATTCATAATCTAGCCCTATAATTGTCAGTTTACCTAGAATGTGGAGTGTTAAAGGATGGCTTTATTTCATTTTAAGGTGTAAGAGAGTTATTTAAGTATAAAATTATTGTTTTTTTGTTAATGATATTAAATTATCCTTGTTTGTTGTTATATTACTAATGTATCCATGAAATGTGTAGTTTTAGGTGAATTATTGTAGCAAAGCCCTAGAATAGGGAGGTAATGATCATGAACTTGCCTTAGAGGTTGGGAATGAGTTATAATCGGCAATGGGTTAGGTCATAACAATAATTATGTGTGTTTCTTTTAGTCTCTAGACATAAAAGTAAAAATATTACACAAAGTCAAGGCTCGTGGTTAGTTGAGTTGTGTAAGCTTGGACTGAGATAGGTGATGTTAACATAGTTTAATCACTTTGTTTTATATGTGCACGTTAACTATTTATTAATATTTCTTGTTAGTACTGTTCATTAGTGAGGTTATTTTTCAAATAAAAAAATATGTATAGACTATGGATATTACAAATATTGATGATATATGTGCTACTATGATTTTGTTATATTCTTTTATTTATTATGGAATGTTTTGGTAATTAGAAAATCTTGTGGTTTATTGATGGAATAATGTAAGGTACTTGACTTTTTATAAGGTACATGGATGATCTTGTTCCATGCTGGTCATGATCAGAATGTGGTTATAATACCCTATGCATTTATGTGCAAGGTACCTGTGAGTTTGACAATTGCATGAATAAATCGGGTATTTCATTTATATGTTGTTGAAATGAATTAACTTGACTTTACTAATTGGCATACGTGTAGATCATTTCGACTTGTTGCTAGGAATCCTAAATTTCTCTAAGTATAACTAGTTGTATTAAGGTATAGTTAGTATAATCATGTATTAACTTGTTGTACTATATTCTTTTTAAGTAATCATATTTTCATTGTGCGTTGGCCAAATGACCCTATATGTTCACTATTTTTTTCTTGTGTGGCAATAGTACATATTTTCTTACTTTGATTAAGTGCAACGCATATTCTAGTGGCTGCTACAAGACCACACTTGTGATTCTAGCATTTAAATCTATATTCAAGGGTGAGTCGCATATACTAGGCTATAATTAATCCTTCTTGGATCATAAAATCATTTGTTTTATATTCATACATTAACATTTTTTGGGGAGAGGGGGAGGTTGTGTCCCTTTCATGACAATATTTAGTAGTTTTGGTACGGATGACTCTCTGGTCCTAAGGATGTGATTTGGTTAAGCACAATCTTTCACATTTATGTTGTACTTATGTTTTACTTTTAGACTTGCATATCTTATTAATGGATTAGTTTTATTTATTCCTCTAAGTATTTATTATTTGTTTTGTGTTGGGTTAGGTTGTTCCCCCACTGGATAAGTAGTGTTGGTGTCACTCATAACAGGTTTGGTTCGTGACAAAGTTGGTATCAGAGCCTAGTTTCATAAATTTTGTTGTTCAAACAAGGTCCAGCAGAGTCTTATAGAGTAGTACAAAGACGACTGTTCTTTTCTTCTAAAGGTTATAAGACTTTAACAAAATTAGCATTCTTGCTTGTTTAATGTTGAAAGTTGATTAAAATTAGTATTAGTGATCTAAACTTGTATCTTATCATCTTCAAAATTTAGTTCATTTATAATGACTACTAGATCGAATGAAACCTGAGCAAAAACCCTTGTACTGGTAGCTCCAACTGCAAAGCCAACTTTAATGGGAAGATGAAAAGTAAAAGGAATAGACAGGAGAGGAAGGGGAAGAGCCACACCTTCCAGGGATGAAGCTCAAGTAGCTGTTGATCAGGGTCACGAAAGATCAGTATCACCTCTCTACCTCGAGATTATTTGGAGGAAATTAAAGTAGTAGAGAACTAGGTAATAAGGCCAAAGGAGGTGGCACCAACTGGAGGTGTAGTTTTACACAGATGTCTACTGAGGTTGTTCAATAGGTGTTAGCTTTTTTGAATAGTTTGGATGGAACTGCAGCCATTCCTACTTTTTGGTTTATTCAGGCTCCAAGTTCTTATCCTACTATCGTTATAGCTCCTAGGATGGGTGTGGTTTTAGGTATGAATGCTTTTTCTCGGACAAATAAGCAAATTTTATTTTCCCAAAGTATGGTTATATAGAACAAAATATTTTTGACTAACAGTCTCTCAAAGTCAAAAATTAAACTAAAGAAAAACTCACTCTAACATGCCTAGGGATCCATATCTTGGGACTATATAGATGAATACGATAAAATCAGTACAAATTGACACAACTAAACAAAAATTAAAAAAATAGTATCAAGTAACACTATCTAATTGCCAAAGATGTGCAGTCCACTTCTTCTAATTCTGCCTCTAATATGAACGTGGATAGCTATCTCCTTGCATACTCTATAATCTTGATAGCATCCATTTTTGAATCTGAGTTGGTTCCTTTCTCTCAAAATAATGTTTATTAACATGGAAAAGACATTACTGTTGATTGCTCCTTTTCTAGTTTTTCCTTTTTCCCAACTAAGTACCCAATCTAATTCATGCTACAGTTACCTATACCTTTGTTAAATCCCATCAACTTTAAATTTTTATTCTATAATTCTTTGGTTGTCATATAATAAAAAAATATGGTCATGTGTTTCCGCAACACCATTGCAAACACATAGGTGGAGTCAACTATAGTTCCAAATCTTGCTAGCCTATCCATGGTTGCCAATTTCTTTAACAATGCTAGCCATAAGATGAAGTTGTGTCTAGGATGGATGATTTCTCTTAGAGTGAGACACTTACATTGTACTTTTGGGAGATGAGGGATTATAATTCTGTATAGTTTTTGATGAAGAATTTTGAATTCTCTATTAGCATGGTTAACCTCGCAACCAAATCACCCTCATGCCCTAGTGCCTGCATAATAATTTTCCTGGACTCCAATACTTTCCTAATCACCCGAGTTACAGTTTTTCAAATGCAGCATTCCTCAGTAATTTCACCATACATATAATAGATATTCATTAATTTAATCCACGTGGCATTTTTTTGTAGCTAAGGCTGATAGTTTCCAAATAAAACATTATTTCAATTACATTTATTCAATATAATTTGATCCACTACTACCTTTAGCATAAAATCTTTTTCCCTCAAAACCAAATCCCTATTTGATGGACTTGTAGTACCCGTCGGTATGAAAATTTTAACAATGACTATTTATGAGTTTCATAACATCCTTAGGTAACATAAAATTTTTGGCATAATATGTTTGAACAAAAGAAAAATTAACTTGATCAGTTGAAACATTCCTGGGTAAGCCCATAACTTTTCTAACCAACATCTCATAATTTGAAGGATTTTATCGATAAAATTAGACTGGTCTACTAAACCCAACATCCTATAATAGCTGTTGCTTCACTTTATCCTTAACACCAAATATAAATGTAGAGCTTTTGTACATATTTTCCTATAAACCTTACATTGTAGAGAATATATGAAAAGACTTCTGTAATAACTCAATAGAACCACTATCAGCTTGGTAGACGATCAATAGGTCACCTACAAAACATATGTGTAACATGCCCAGTTTCTTGCATCTTGTATGAAAATACAAGTTTGGATTCAATGTAAGTAAATTGAGTTCCCTGTGGAGGTATTCCATAGAAATTACACAATGATAAGGTGACATAGGGTCACCTTGTCTTATTCGTCTTCCTGTAAAGTTTTTGTTAATCCACCATTAATCAGAAGGGAATATGATTCTGAAATAATACATTCCATTATACCTTACATAAATTTTTGAGGGACGCCTAATTCTACAAGCATGACTTTAAGAATCACCTTTTAACAAAGTCATAAGCCTTACTAAGATGAACGTTTAGAACACATCTTTTTGACAACCCCTTCCTAATCGACCACTTTAAAAACTTATGACTGAATAAGACTTTATCATTAATATATCTACCTAAAATGAAAGTTGATTGAAAAGGACTATTCATTATATTTATCACAGGCTTAATCTTATTAGCAAACACCTTAGTTATTATATTGTAAAAAGTGTTAATAGGATACTGGCAATCTTTGACCACAGTAGGATAGGCACCTTAGGAAAAAGTGTAACTACTATACAACTAAAAGTTGAGTAGCTTACTTGAATGAAAAAACTCTTGAACTAAGGAATACATATGATCTAATAGATTTCTAATGACTAGTGTTGAACTCTGTAGGAAAACCATCCACTCTTAGATCTTTGTTTTTAGGCATGTCTTTTGTAGCAGCCAAAATTTCCTCTTCTATGACCTCCTTTATAAGTGCATTATTCTGCTAAGTAAAGACAAGGACCCTTGCTAATCACCTTTGAATTTGGGTAAAGAAGTTTTTCAACTGTACAACCTAGTAAAGTGGAAAACAAAGAAATGAATTTCTACCAACTAAGGGTCTATGAGCTTTACACCTTTATTATCATATATGGAAGTGATGACATTTCTATTGGCTCTGATCTAGTATTGAGCATGAAAATATTTGGAATTTAAATCACTACATTAAATCCAGGTAGCTCTGAATTTTTGTCTTTTATATTTTTCCTCAACTAATCTATATTTGTGTAAATCAATTATGTGATATTTTTCCTCCTCTATCAGCTGCTGGTTTAGAGGAACAGCTGCTAGCATGTCCGGCATAACCTTAAGTTTATTCCTAGTAAGCTGCAGGTATTGTGCATATGAGACTAGATGAGAATTCAGAGGCTTAAGGTTTCCTTTGATTGCCCTAAATGTTTGACTAAGTTGGTACATCCTAGTTCCAGCATAGTGATGAGAACATGTACTAGTAAAAATTATAGAAAATTATTGATGGTGCATTATAGTAGAAAACAATGTGAATGGCTTAATCCTATACTGCACTTATGGGTGATGGTGTAGTAGTACTGGAAAATGATCATAGATCTTTAGTTCCATGTAGTCAGGCTCAACCTTCCCATATGCCTGCAACTAGTGGTAATTCCCTATCACGTAGTCAATCCTATAGTAAACTCTATAAGGCAGTTTCTGTTTATTGCAAAAAAATTAGAAACATCCTTTGGATCATAGAGGGATTAGTTGTAGAGTATCTGAACAACCCCTTAAATCCTAAGTTTCTGCAGGATAAACGGGGGAGCTTTTCCTATCTTCCATTCTCAATAAATAGTTAAAATCTGAACTTAATATCCAGGGCACCTGAATACCATTTCCCAGACTCACCAAACCAGACCATAACCTTGTTCTCTAAAAAACTATATTCTTTGCTTAGATTATAGTAATTTAGGCTTTGAATCATCCTGACATACTTTCAACATAGCAGTGCATAAATTATTCATGAGTTACTATAATTCTTACTATATAGTGGACCTCCAGAGAATTAATATTTGACCATTTAAAGCCATAGAGTAGTGTAGTATAATCCAAAATATTTCAATAGTTATGTTTCTTTACTCTAGTTTGCAAATACCTAATGAGGTCAATCTGATACTTCTGGAGAAAAAGATTGAGCTCTATCTATTTGAGGGGTTAATTTAGGCCCCAAACATTTCATGTAGTGACTAGCATAAGATATTTGGATCTTTACTAGGATACCCTAGTAATCCCTTCTCACTAATTATGTTTGCCAGAGGTGAAAACTAGTTTATACTACCAGAAGTACAAGCTTTCGCTTGCTTAGTTAGCCTGCTACAACTTTTACAGTGACCTTATATGCTTGTATTTGGAGGAATAGGCTTGCATCCCTCTTATCATGCCTAAGAGTGATCTCCTTCGCTTTCCAACCTTGCCTTATTGGCATTCCTCTCCTTTTATGCTCTTTCTCCTTGGTGCTTCTAGTAACTCCTCTTTGTGTACCTTGTATTATATATGATCTCTAGAGGCCTTATATTGGTGCCTATATCAAAGATAGTGTTCATAGAATCTTGGTTTCTAATCATAGTCGATAAGCTGATGGAAGGTAATAGTCAGTGTCACTATCTCAACAAAGTTGATTAATGACTAAGAATCATCTACCTCAAAATAAACAAAACCATATGATATTCAATCCATACTAGCAGTGTACTAGCCTATGTGTAAGGGACTCCCAATGACACTTGCAATCTTAATCATTACCTCATTCGACCAGTAACCAACTGGCAATCCAAGTAGTGCAATCCATAGTGGAATGCTGGTAGTTCTATCAAGATCAAATTTAAAATTTATCTCATAATGGATGGATGCTAAAAATTTTATTATGAAAGGTATATGGTCCATCCAGCAGAACTATTCCTTTTCATTATAAAACAAAATAAAAAATGAAATAACCAACACTGTGGCTTAGGTTTTTGCATAGCCTCGCAATGTCACAATCTTGATATGTAATTTTCCATTGAATTGAAGTAAGGTGTATCACCCAAAACATATCTAATTAATGTATTTTTTGATAATTTGATTGTTTTGTAAGATCTTCCTTAACAGTACTTATATAGACCTTGCAATCCTTTTTAATTAGAGTAATATATCAATGGGTTTTACCAGTCTCCTTTGTTGTATATTCTCCACATTACTATTTTATTGGGGGTGCATAGTCATTTCAACTTTATAAAACTACAAATTCCTGTTTTGACAATAGGAACCATAATTTATGACGTGAATAGATGTGGTTGATTCGGAATCCATGTTTAAGTCCTCAACTTCTTTTGGAATAGAGTGAATTTTGGAGGGAGTAAATAACCAAAGGTAAGAAAAGGAAAAGAATAACATGCACAATCATGGGGGTGACTATCTTCACCAGTGAAATGGTTGATTTTCCATTAGAAGCATTGAGAAATTACCGAAGGTGCACTATAACAGTCCTGCTAAAATGCACTAACAATATTTTCTCCTATTATATTTTTATGAAGAATGCTTTTCCTTGTTTGGTTTTGGGTTCTGTGATGACATGTACTGAACAAAGATGTTGACCAAGTTTCTAAGCATAAAACCTCGAACATTTTTGGGTACTAAGTATTGAGATGCTTTAGAGTTCATTATTCATAATTATGACCAGTTATAGAAGATGGGCATTATACACAACACGGGGTTGAGTTTGTGACCTTTCTATTATAGAAGGATTCTAAATAATGAGAGAGTGAGTATGTTGAATGTTATTCATCAGCTTTACCTTTATTGAGTAAGTAATATCTTCATGCTTTGTTCTTAGAGAAGTATGTGCCACGGGACCTTCGTGATCTTAGAAAGAATGAGTTTCTAGCACTGGAGCAGGGTTATATCTTAGTTACAGCTTATGAGGCTAAGTTTTTTGTCTTTTCTCGCTATGCTACTCAGTTGTTAACTATGGAAAAATAGAGAGTTCATCATTACTTTAAAGGCTTCAATAATGATATTTAGGTTTTATATTTTCATATGACTTCTACAGGGAGAGGGTTCAATAAAGTTTTCAATTAGAAGGGGTCACACAAGTGGTTAGGCTAAGATGTTAGCTAAAAGGTCTCACAATATTGGGAATTTAAGTAGTTCTTACTCAAAGGGCAATAATAAGCAGTCCTACCCAGCTCTCCCTATTCTTTCATCATTTCCAGCTTCTACTTAGGGTCCAGCTAAGGCCCCTTCTTAGTCATAGGTGATTATTAGCAAATCGGCTTTACTCTTCTACCGGTTGGAATTCTATTGAGAGGGAATGCTATTATTATGGTGGATTGATCATTTTAAGAGATAGTTTTTTTTAAGAAATGTATGGGTACAACAGTAAGCTCGACCTATAGTTCTAATAGGTAGAGAGGAAAGAGATAATGATAGGTTTCATCCACAAGGTTGATGGGAACATCAGGTGGTCTAGATGGTTAAGAAAATGATGGTGTAAGTGGAGAAATACAATTAGATAAAGAGTTAGCTTAGATTTATTGTTGGGATAACCATTATGCCTTCCTATGATAGACTGATGTCGAGGATTTTGATGCAATTATCAAAGGTACCATTTTAGTTTCTGGCAAACGGCTTCTGTTTTATTTGATACAGGCTCAACCTATTCTTCTGTATCTATCAAAGTTTGTATGGGTTTGAAATTGGTTTGTGATGTACTTGAATCTCCCTTTTATATGTATAATTGGTGTGTCTGTGGTAGTAACCTATGTTCATCATTCTTGATCCATGTTGTTTGTAGGTTTTCAAACTATGGTAGATTTTGTTAGTCTGGATATGTTGGACTTTGATGTAATTTTTGGTATGAATTGTTTATGTCCATATTATGTTGTCTTAAACTATAATTCTAAAATAGTAACACTAGTTATCATGACAAAAAAAAAGCTTAAGGTCATGGTGGCACTCTTCGCAGCAAGCCTTGAAAAGTAAGTTTATCACACCAACTGATACAAAAGGGGAAATAATAGCCATAACCCAAAGTAAGGCTTCTAGAATGAAACAAACCACACAATATAATAAAAACAAAAGAACATAACCCAATGATATCATACCATATCCCAAAACCTGGTATGTCATACTGTAAGAACTGACTCGTACGACTCAAGATCAAAATGCATAAAACATCAAAAATAGGAACAACTCTGTCACAGAATGTGAAATGAAGGCACAGCCTAAATATAGAATGGTAGTAATAAATTCTGGAAGAAAGAATCCAACTGCTAACTTAAATCACTCCAAAGTATCATGGGCCAACTAAGCAAAATTGGTATCATAGGCCGACAAAGAAAAGTAAACAATAAAGCATATAAAATACACACTAAGAGCACGCCAACTGCAATTAAAAAATTTCCCAAACGGTGTCCTACACCATCTCCACTAACAGTTCTATAATATTCACATACACCTTGACAACACAAAAGAGAAGTACAAGTATATAGGTATCAGACATATTAAATATGAAAGATGCAATGCACATAGAAAGGTATCACATTATGGGATATAATGCATCATAATAAAACTAAAAGTAAATACAAATGCAAAGGAGATGATGATGCTAATGATAATGATGATGACGATAATAATGATGATGATGCTTAAGGTTATCTCACAACCTTCGTATAAACCTACAGAGCTAAAGTTTCCCAATGTAGGACGCTTAGGGGGCTCTCAACCCATATACGACTAATATCTAATAACAATATCTATATCACTCTTTTGAAGCATCTATCAGTAGAGGGTTTTAAGATATTGCATTTTCTATAAGAAAAGTAAGTATTTCCATGATAGTACTGATGTTTCATGAATGTTTATGACATTAGGATGCAATGCTCACAACCAACGAGAATGATTATTTCCATATCCAACCAATACACCAACCAAGTGAGCCTATAATCCAGTCAATATTTCCAACCATTCATGAATGCCTACATAACTATATGCCAAGAGTGTATAATACAATTAATTACATTGTATAACGCAATTAATTACACCATTGATATTATTTTAGGCTTTTTTATCAACAAAATATAGACAATTTCTCATACACAAGGCCAATGACATCATATAATACCC
Source organism: Capsicum annuum (assembly GCF_002878395.1). NCBI lineage: Eukaryota > Viridiplantae > Streptophyta > Magnoliopsida > Solanales > Solanaceae > Capsicum > Capsicum annuum. The sequence continues at coordinate 94,210,147 of NC_061111.1, read as the reverse complement.
ACACAGTCACACATAACAAGTGATGTCCCAAAACCATAAAATAACATCAATATATAGGTCCCCACACAATCACAACACAATAAATATTGCCATTTTCATTATAGTTCCCACACCTTTAACATGTTTTTTTATCCACATTTGTCACGACCCGATTTATGAGTCATTATGGCACCTACTCTATCCTACCAGTAGGTAAGCCAAATGGTAACCTGGAGTTAAACACAATATGTTAACTTGATGAAAAATTTTCAACATAAGTGAAAATAAACAACACAACTTATAAATAAGTATAGTACTTAAGCAGGAAAATGTAGTCAATATAGATACCATCCTATAACCCGCTAGAGTCAGTACACGAGCATCTAGTAATAATAATACAACCTAAGTCTTAAAATAGTCAATATAATCATATCTTGAAACTAAAGACTAGACATGAAAAATATTAGGAAATAGATGTCTCTGACTACAAGATCTCACCCTATCAAACATCGATCAACGATAATAACTAGAATTCAGATTTGCACCAAAAAGGTACAAATGTGTAGTATGAGTACCAAAATCTGGGGTACTCAGTAGGCATCATCGGTTGATTGAGATAAATCATGATATAAGCATGATAGAATTCAAGATAACATAACTAATCAAGGTAAGGAAACAAACATGAAATTTTCAAACATCGTTGTGCATAAATAAGTAAGTAAACAAAAGTATAGCATAACGTAAAGTGTCACCACACACAAACATAACTACAAAATTGTCTCTGATACACTAATTGATATAGAAAAGTAAATAACCCATTGAAAGCCTCCATAAGTCTAGAAAGTACAACCAACATAGAATAACCCACCACCTTTATTTATGAACTCTCATACGATAATTGGAATGCACTTAAGTCATGCCATACTGTATTGATTGTTTATCCAGTTTCATCATTTGTAAATAATCAATTTTGTCAACTAATCACTATTTTACTAGAATCCATTTATATCATACCACATTATAGCCATTTCCTTATTTTTGAACAAAGTTAGATTATCACTCTCATACAATCACTCTCATACCTCAATGTCATAGTAATTATATCATATAGCATAATATGTATATCTAGACTTGAACCGGTACACATATAATTAATAGCCAAACTTGAACCGATATATATATTATAAATATCCAGACTTGAATCGGTAAATATAATCAATAGTCAAACTTGAACCAATAAATATATAATCAATAGTCAGACATGAAATGATAAATATAATCAACAGGCAATCTTGAAGCAATAAATTTATAATCAATAGCCAAACCTAAATTGGTATATATAATCAATAGTCAAACTTGAACAGATAAATATAATTAATAGTCGGACTTAAACTGGTAAATATACAATAAAATTATAATCATCCTCTAAACTTAAACTAGGTAAATATCATCAATATTATATGCATGTTCCAGACACGGACAACTAATTATAAATATATCAAGATAATCAATTGTACCATCAATATCATAAGTAATAGGAAAATCAATAGGCATCAACCTCTACATCCAGCAACATATCCATCGAGTTTCAAGGGTTCTCAATATTACCTCTATAAGCATTTATGAAAGTCTAGCAAGCGTATAAAGGTCTACACAAGCTAACATGTATCTTAGTTGGGTTAAGTTCCCGTTTCTAATCACCAAAATTACATTTTAGGAAAATTCTACCTGAACTAGGTTTAAGGTATCTAGTTCCATTTTTAGATGTTATACAATCCTCAATTATCCTTAAGATAGTATATTAACCTAAAATATATGCAACTTGGTCAATTATCCCCAAATTACAGTTTTTGAATAACCTTAATGGTCCAACTAACCCAAGCATTTCAATTCATCATACCAACACCTAAACCCATCCGAAATCTAACAAAATATCATAAGCATACTGTAAATTAGCTCAATCTAATAAGATTTAAAACCTAATGTACCTCGACTCTGAAGAAAGCTTTAAGATCTGCCAGATTACCATTTTTCCCTTTCTAGTAACTTTCATAAGATGCTAATCTATCAAATCCACATTGTATACATCAATATAAGAATAATAATACCTTATTGTACTATTCTGCTTCAGGTCCAAATATCACCCAAAATACCATATAGGGCCCATTTATGGAAAATCATATTTCAAAAAGCAACCTAGTGTTCTCTCAATCTCAAGAAACCATTGCTCTCTAAAATGGGTAAAATTTTAGCTAATTTAGGGTTAAAATCAAGACCTCAACGTTTTGGTATTTTTTGAAATGAACAGGGAAAATCAACCATAAAAATGTGAGATCTTACCACAAATTGAAAGATAATCACGTAAACAAGTGTTAGACAAGCTCTCAAATTACCCTCAAGCTCCTATCTCACTATTTAGGGTTTTATCTCTCAAGAAAATAAATAAAGAATCAACAAAATTATGCAAAAAGGGTCGATTTATACCTTTACCAGGTTTTTGATTCTTGCTATCACAACCTAATATTCTTGATCGTGGTATAAGGCATCAAAAGTAGGATTCGCAATCACGACATTCACCACTCTAAATTGTAGAATGGTGGGTTGTTATGCTGAGTTGCGATCATGACATAATCACCACGATCGTGGTACCTGGTGTATTTCAAGGGTATCAAGATTGTGACCCTTGGTGCTGTAATAGCAAAGCACCATATACAACTGATGCAACTAAGACTTGGGATATTTTTCAAGTCTCCTCCATGCCCTCTGGATTCATTTTGAATATCTTATACACAAACATAGTATGTAACCATACCAACTATGAAGTTCCGGACTCAATGGCACGGTGAAAATTTCCATCTAATGTTGTTTCAATAAAATCTGTGTCCCACACCATATTTCTAATTTCTTAACTTTTTTAAAGGGTAGAAATGAGCTCGGGTGCCTCTTGATGCAAAAAGGGTCCACCAAGCCTAAAATTAATGTTTTGGAGCTATTAGAACAGTCAGAATTTGCATTCGAGGCCGTTTGATTGAATTTTTTTCTCGGTGGTCATTTGGAACCAAAAAAGACTTCTATATTAGGAATTGGCTCTAAAAAACAAATGAACTACTCAATAACGAAACTGTCACTTTCAGCAATCCATAAATTATTTGGGGCCAGCTATAGAAAAGATCTAACGACAAAAATAAGCACAAACATGACAAATGACCTAAAGGATCATTACAATATTAACTACCCAACCCAATATGAAAAAGTTGAAAAGTGGTCTTTAATCCTTCAATTTCAAGCCTTGCTCCCATGAACTGACCATAATACTAGAAGACTCAGAAATATAGAATATATGCATTAATAGAATACCAACGATACACATATTGCCTACTCTCAAGTCGGGGTC